>NW_009715582.1:0-493 GCF_000703405.1 Apaloderma vittatum | reverse complement strand
CCCCCCCTGCCGCCACCAAAATTCGGCCGCGCCAACCTAATACACTTTGCTAACCTGTTGTCTATCTCTTTGTCAATCTCACCATCCGAGGAAATGATACTCCCTAGATAGTTGAACTGCTGGACTGACTTAAGCTCTGATTTGCCTGTGGTGATGTGGGGATGATGGGAGACTTCCTGAGGTGCAGGTTGGTAAATAACTTTTCTGTCTTCTTCAAGCTGACATGTTTATCAAAGACCTGACAAACTACATGAGCAAGATTAATGCAAATGCAGAGCTGCTTCTGTGTGAGCAACGAGGGCGGCATCGTCAGCAAAAAGCAGCTCACGGACAAGGTGATTTAGGGTCTTAGTGTGGGCCTTGAGTCACCTTAAGTTGAACAGGTTACCATCGGTACGATAACGGATGTAAATGCTTTCATTGAGGTCTGCCATGGCCCCTTGGAGCATCATGCTGAAGAACATTGTGAACAGAGTTGGTGCGAGAACGCAAC
>NW_009715581.1:15504-15740 GCF_000703405.1 Apaloderma vittatum | reverse complement strand
AACAGTGACCACAAAATTATTCTCTATTCTTAGAGATATTAAGAGGGGGGACAGCAAAACTGTGACTTCCGAAGGGCAGACTTTGATTTGTGTGGGAATTTACTTGGCAGAATCCCTTGGGAGTCAGTTTTGAAGGGCACAGGAGTCCAGGAAGGCTGGACACTTTTTAAGAAGGAAGTCTTAAAGGCACAGGAGCAGACCATCCCCATGTGCCTTATGACGAGTTGGCGGCATAG
>NW_009715581.1:14503-15112 GCF_000703405.1 Apaloderma vittatum | reverse complement strand
GGGAGATGATCAGTGACCTGCTGCTCCACATCAATGTGCACAAATCTGTAGGGCTGGATGGGATTCATCCTAGAGTCTTGAGAGAACTGACAGGGGTGCTCACCAAGCCACTGTCCATCGTTTATCAGCAGTCCTGGCTGACTGGGGAAGTTCCAGCTGATTGAAAGTCAGCCAGTACAACACTCATCTGTAAGAAGGGATGGAAGGATTAGCTGGGAAGTTGCAGACCTGTCAGTTTGACTTCAGTCCCATGGAAGCTGTTGGAGCAGATCATCCTGAGTTCCATTAAGCAGCACATGTAGGACAACCAGGTGATCAGACCCAGTCAGCATGGGTTTGTGAAGGGCAGGTCCTGTTTAACAAACCTGATCTCCTTCTATGACTGGGTGGCCCGCTTGCTCGATGAAGGAAAGGTTGTGGATGTCGTTTACCTTGACTTTAGTAAGGCGTTCGACACCGTTGCCCACAGCATTCTCCTAGAGAAATTGACTGCTCTTGGCTTGGATGGGCATACGCTTCACTGGGTGAAAAACTGGTTGGATGGCTGAGTCCAGAGAGTTGTGGTCAACGGAGCTGAATCCAGTTGGCAACTGGTCATGAGGGGTGGCC
>NW_009715581.1:6929-14154 GCF_000703405.1 Apaloderma vittatum | reverse complement strand
ATCAGGAGTTGCGGGGTCAGCAGGAGCAGGGAGGTGATCATGCCCCTGTACTCGGCTTTGCTGAGGGCGCACCTCAAGCGCTGTGCCCAGTTTTGGGCCCCTCACTACAAGAGGGACACTGAGGTGCTGGCGAGGGTACAGAGGCGGGCTACCAAGCTAGTAAAGGATTTGGAGCATGTGTCGTACCAGGAATGGCTGAGGGATCTGGGGCTGTTTAGCCTGGAGAAGAGGCGACTGAGGGGAGACCTTATCCTTCTCTACAGTTACCTGAAGGGAGGTTGTAGCAAGGTGAAGGTTGATCTGCTTTCCCTAGTGGTGAGTGATAGGACAAGGGGAAATGGCCTTAAGTTGTGCCAGGGGAGGTTCAGGTTGGCTATTAGGAAAAATGAGTTCTCAGAAAATAACGAATATGTTAATAATTTCTTGGAAATATCATGAATACATATGTATAACCTGCATATAAGCTATGCATCTGACTGACTATGGCACGCACATTAAGCAGAGTGATCCCCTGTGTGTCCACTGCTGCAATAAAGAATACCTGCTTAACAGTCACCATGAGTATTGAGTCCTGATTTCATCTTTTCACTGCATCAACACAAAAGAGACAGAAGCATGCCAGCCAAGGGAAGAGCTCAAAGGACAGGGAAGCAGGCAAGAAAGAGGGAGAGAAGGTGGAAGTGCATGCAAGAAGGAGAGAAGTGCATGAGAATGTGAAAGTGCGTCTGAGGCAGAGAGAAGGTGCACACAAGGCAGGGAGAATGCATGTACAAGAGGGAGACAGCACAACACAGAGAGGAAGAAAGTGCTTGAGAGCATAAAAGCATGATCGGGGGGTCATGAGGTGGGAAGTGTCAGGAAGGGAGTGCACGAGGAGAAAAGTGCATAGGGAAGAATGAGACAGGGGAAGCATGCTTGCAAAGAGGCAGAAGCTCATGGCGGAGGAGAGCACAAGGGTGGGGAAGACCATGAGAAAGCTAAGCATGTGTGAGGAGAAACACCTGCAGGAGAGGTGGGAGAGGTGGAAGATGGCTGCACCTGAAAGAGATAGGGAACATTCACGAGAGATGGTGAAAATGTAGGCTTGAGAAATGGGGAAAATGCATGAGGAGGGGAAGCATCTGTGAGAGGGTGGGAAAGCAAGAGAGAGGAATAGCTGGAGGAAAGGAGGGAAACAGGTGTGTGGCAAGACAGAGACACATGGATAGCAAGAGAGAGACAGGGATAGCAAGAATATTTTGCATGAGCAAAGGTATAAGAACCCTTCGTAAAACCACATTCAGACTGCCCCAGTATGGCTGGGACACCTCATGCACATGAATTAATATTTAGTCTTGTAACTCTATCCTTTGCATCCTTGCCTCTCTCCTCAGTTGGCAAGGGCCATCTGTGAATTTTTGTGACAAGACGGAAAATGCACAAGAGAGAAGGTAAGTGTGACAGTGTGAGAGGCAAAGCACAGCAAAGACGTGTATCCATGGAAGAAGGGAAGCTTGGGGGGAATTGGTGGTGGTAATGAGAGGATAACAAGAGAGAGAGATGGGGAGGATACCAACCAAGCTAAAGAGGGGGACACGAAGCAAGAGAGAGAGAGAGAGCACAAAAGAGAGAATGAAGGACAGTCAGTCAAAGACAAAGTGGAAGCACAGTGGAAAGTAACTGCATTTTATAAGAGCACAAAGGAAGAAGGAACCCCCTCAAATTAGAGCTTAAGCAGAAATTAAAAATCATTTCAGAACTCTTTCCTTTCAAGATTAACTGCAAGGAAAAAGTGACAGACCACTTAAAAATTAAAAAGCATATCTGACATGCTTACTTCAAGTGGTGTCTACCTAAGCCAGAACAATCTCATAGTAATGGCAGTACACAGCATCAGTGAGACCATTTAAAAGCTGTGTGGCCAACTCTGCAATGAATTTGGGCAGTAGCTAGCAGACTGGAGCACAAGTTCTGAATCAGAGAACATTACTGGAAAAAACCCTCTAATGTTGGATAGACCAACTCTAGCAAAAATTAATCATAATTGTTTAAGTTTCAAAGTTGTTCAGAAGCTTACTTCTATCTACACAAAAAAATACACTAAATACACTAAACAAAAAATAACCTAACCCATGCCAAATATATGTATTTTTAAGTTCTGTGCACATGAATTTCCTTAACATTAACACACTGTCAAGGGTGAGGGCTGAACTAGCCACTAAACAAAGGACAGATGGTCTCTGATAACCTCTCTCTCTAATCAAAGGGGAAGGGAAAGGAAACAAGGAACAGAGACCTATAGATTGGAAAAGAAAATCAAAGCAGCTTTAATCAAATAATAATAATGCTAAAACGAAAATATTGAAAATAATGAAATATATACGATTATACACAAAACCAATTTTGAAACTTCCCACCCATAAATTACCGCTGACACTGAAGGGCAGGCAGACACTGGGGAAGTCCCAGGCCAAACTCAGCAGCTAATGGGAAACAGATTCAGGAGCTGGATTTGGGAATTCACAGACTGGAATCAAAGGCAGAAGAATCAACAGAGTCCTCCTTGGACAATGGCCATTAAGGAAGGGGGTGGCTTGACTCTTGTGATCCCTCAGCTTTATACTGAGTATGATGTATATGGCATGGAATACTTTGGTGGTCAGGTTTGGGTCACCTATCCTGTTCACTCTTCCCTACAGGTGCGACCTTTTACTCACTTACAATGCTTTTACTTTATGGCACCCAAACATGGGGCACAAGATTTCACAGTGACCTTCGTTTCTATAAGAGCAAGTGTAAGCAAGAGCCTTTCTGCGTACCAATCCTTAATACTAACTATAAACATCAAGTGCTATCACTGCTAGAACTAGACACACTCTGCAAAAAAAAAGATACTGTTAGCTTCAGAAAGTGCAGTCTCTTAAAAGAGACTTATCTGGAAAGTAAAATCACAGAACAGAATTGGTTCTGTTCTAGCTTAAACGAGGACACATAGGAGGTGTTTCAGCTCCTAAAACACAGATGCATAGCTGCTACACGGAGCAAAACTACGACAAACATTTTGCAAATGGCTTTGAAGCAACTTGTCATTTGTTTCTAAGACAGAAACAATTGCAGGCAACCCTACTTTGCTGTATCACTCTTCACT
Source organism: Apaloderma vittatum (assembly GCF_000703405.1). Lineage (NCBI taxonomy): Eukaryota > Metazoa > Chordata > Aves > Trogoniformes > Trogonidae > Apaloderma > Apaloderma vittatum. The sequence continues at coordinate 11,027 of NW_009715581.1, read as the reverse complement.
CCTAAGAAAATGCTGCTTAATACTAAGATCCATGGCTGCCTGACGGAAACCCTATAGTAAAAGTCAGCATCTCACCAGCATGACAAAGGAGTGAAAGAAGAGGTACCCATCACAGAGCACTAATGATACCGAAGGGAAATCTCCAGTCATGAATGCAATGACAGCATATTAGGAGCTACCTAAGTGAGTAAAATACTATTCCATCTTGTGGCAATAAAACCCCATTCTATTTTATCAAATCACTTCCAGATTTTCACACACATCAACAAACAAGTAGATACATTCTTCTATACATTCTTTTCTATACATTTTTTTTTCTAGAGAACAGGACTACTGACAAACACAATAGATAACAGATATTACTGTTCTAGAGAAAATAGAAGCAGTGTATTCTTATTTGCAAACATTTTTCCCAGTTTTAATTAACCTAAGGAAGAGAAAATGGAGTGAAACCAGAAGAATTAAAAACTACTTATGCAAAACACTCAAAGGTTCAGGGGAAAAATGGTTGGATTGCTCCTTTGCCTTTAAGAAGGGCTGCACTTTCTACCTGGGCCTCAAAAAAAAAAAATCTGTTAAAACACTTATTGCATGTCCGGCTTATGTCAGAAAGAAAAACGATTAATGTATTAATATGGACTGTGAATGGGAGACTCAATGAATCAAGCACATTAGGTTGAAGATGGCAAAAACTGATAACTGCTGAAATTCCTTTACCTAACATGCCTTCCTAATTCTGTTTCAATCAGCGTTATAAAAAAATTCACAGCAAAACTTAAGTTGCCTGTGCTGGCATTCTACATTAACAAAGTCATGGCATAACATTAAAGTTTTGCAACAACTAACACTCTCCTGTTGAGCACAACCTCCATTTTCAACACCTAAGAGCCATTTGCTAACACGAAAGCATTGTTACAACTTCTGATCACCAAGGAAGAAAATCAATAAGGATGCAGTCTTCTAATGTGAGGAGATGTTCACCAGTTTACCCTGATACCTGACTCATTAAACCAATTAAAACACAGATTCCAACATGCAAGTAATCTGAAAACTATCATGATGCATTGCTAAAGAGTGGAAATTAGACAACACTGAACATCACCCACATGACAATTTTGTTTGAGTAGGAATCTGAACACTGAATCCATCTGGAGTATACTGCACAATGAGATCATATAATATCGGTGAGATTACCCAACAATATGGCCCTTTTCCTCGTACAAGGAACCCAAAATCTGAAGTATGGCTTCAGATCAAAGCAATACAGTGGTCACTGTAAAAACTACCCTTTACATGAATCAGGTGCTCTTTGAACTTTATGCAAGGCACACAGAGCACTAGTTTAATGAGCACTCCCTGTCTCAAAAATAGTTTCAAGAGTTATTGCACAGTTTCCATGGAGACTGAAGCCAAGACTGAAGCCAAAGAGTCGTTCTTACTATTTCTGTCTGTGAAAATCCCATCACATTTATTCTGCCAAGTTTCTTAGAAGAGCTTGAAGGACTAAAAGTGGCAGTAATATCCATGTTGCTGTCTATCACATGCCACTTAATTATTTTAGAAACATATCTACCTTTCCATATGAGGAGAACATTTTAGAGTTCCATGTGTTTGATCAGATGGTAGCAAACTGTTTAAAGAGTTCCAACTACATTTCCAAAGCAAATGTATTATTTAAAAACCTCTTATCAGCTATTCCATTTTACCATACTGGACAAAGATACACAGGGTGTATCTAACACACTTTCACCTCACAAGGAGGCTTTTAACTCCATCTCCCATAACATTCTCATACAAACTGATGTAGCTCAGGATAGGAAAGTGGACAGTAAAAACTGCTCACTGCCAGCCTCACAGGGCTGCATCTGCAGCACAGTGTCGACCTGGAGGCCAATCACTATTGATCAGCCCCAGGGCTGGGGTTGGCACTGGTCCAATCTTCATTAATGACCTGGATGATGGGACAGAGTGCCCCCTCAGCAAGATGCACACAATATAGAAATGGGAAGAGTGGTTGATACAGCAGGTGGGTCTACCACCACTCAGAGGCACCTTGACAGGCTAGAGAAACGGGCTGACAGGAAACTCAAGAAGTTTAATAAAGGGAGATGCCCAATCCTGCACCTAGGGAAGAATAAACCCATGCACCAGGACAGGCATGGGGCTGACCACCTGGAACACAGCTTATCAGAGGACACAGATTGTTCCTGGTGGACAACTGAACATGAGCAAGCAGCGTCTCTTGAGCCAACCAAGGGCCATAGTGAGAAAAGTGGTGCCAGAAGGTTGAGGAAGGCAATCTTTCCTCTCATGTGTGCAGCAGCAAGATCATACATGGGGTACTGGATCCAGTTCTGGGCTTCCCAGTACAAGATGAGCATGAGTGTACTGGAGCTGTACTTTCAGAGTCCACTGAAAGGTCAAAAAGATTATGAAAGGATTGGAGCACCTGACATAAAATGAAAGGCTGAGAAAGCTGGATTTGTTTAGCCTTTAGTAAAGAAGGTTCTGCAGGGTTCTGACCAATGTTCATAAATACCTGATGGGCAGAAGTAAATATGTACCCAGACTCTTCTCAGTGATACCAAGTGAAAGGATGAAAGGCAATAGACACAAACTGAAATACAACAATTTCCCCTTAAACATCAGAAAACAACTGTTTTACTGCAGGTAAAACTGGAACAGGTTGCTCAAGGAGACCTTGGAGTGTCTATCCTTGGAGATACTCAAAAACCAACTGCCTTCTAAGAACCCCAGCAAGAAGCTGTGGTAAGCCAGCTGAACTGACACAGCTATAAAGTACATGGGCTCTGCTATGTGGCTAGAATAAACAAAAATAGATACAACTGAAGTCAGGCTTTCCTGTCCAAGTCAACTTCCTCTGATGCAACAGCTCTAGAACAAGGCTGTGGGATGTAAGGGACTTTGCTAAGAATTGCCCTGTTGAGCAGCTCTGGGCACATCCATTTGCTAAGACAGTACCAGGATCAGCTAGGAATCCTGAAGATCCTGTGACAATCTAGCAGGACACACCTTAGCATACTTCAAAAAACCAGGGAAGCTGGATTCCTATCTTTCAGACTTTTCTATCTGGAGAAAGTGGGAAAAAGATCCTCCTCTTGTATGCAGGACCACAAGTGGGCTAAGAGCAGCCCTGCAGAGAAGGACTCGGGGATGCTCTTTGATGAAGTGCTTAGCATGAGCCAGCAATGTGCACTGGCAGCTCAAAAAGCCAACAGTGTCCTGGGCTGCATCAAAAGAAGCATGGCCAGCACGTCAAGGGAGGTGATTCAGCCCCTGTGCTCTGCTCTGGTGAGACCCCACCTGAGCCCCCAACACAAGAAGAACACAGATCTGTTGGAGTGAGCAAGAGGAGTACCACAATGATGGTCAAATGGCTGGAGCACCTCTCCTACGAGGACAGGCTGAGGGAGTTGGGTCTTTTCAGCCTGGAGAAGAGAAGGCTCCAGAGAGACCTTATAGCAGCCTTCCAGTACCTGAAGGGGGCTACAGGAAAGCTGGGGAGGGACTGCTCAGAAGGGTGTCTACAGGACGAGGGGCAATGGTTTTAAACTAGAGCAGAGTAGATTTCGTTTAGATATTAGGACTAAGTTCTTTACTATGAGGGTGGTGAAACACTGTAACGAGTTGCTTAGGGAAGCTGTGGATGCCCCCTCCCTGGAGGTGTTCAAGGACAGGTTGTAAGGGCATTTGAGGAACTCATGGCAGGGAGGTTGGAACTGGATGATCTTTAAGCTCCCTTCCAACACAAACCATTCTATGATAAAAAAGAGAAGAGTTTCAGTTTCACTGACCAAGGCATATTGTTTATTGTCTTGGGTTACAATATGTAACCAAAAATGTGTAATTCTATTTTCATCTGTTGAAACCAGTTGGAATATATTTTTATTTCTTGTAACTCCAGGGGGCGGGTGCTTTCTGTTAATGGGTAATCATGGGTTAATGATGGGGGCAGTCAGTGGGAGCCACCCCTAGCCCAAAGCCCTGACCACCAGAACCTCGGCCCTGCCCTGGGGGGTTCGGGAGGTGTTGCCGGAGCCGGACCCGCCAGGTGGCTCGTGGAAGCGGCTGGGGGGG
>NW_009715581.1:0-6907 GCF_000703405.1 Apaloderma vittatum | reverse complement strand
GGACTGGACCCGGCCCTGTCACCACCGGACCCCTCTACCGGATCATCTCCAACGGAGCCGCATCTGCTACTCCAAGAGACTTATTTCGGACTTACATTAGACTGTTCCCATGTCAGGTCGTATTCTGACTGTGTCAGAGATTCTGGGATCATTTTGTTGTTGCTGTTGTTCTTTTCTCTGTACCATTACCTTTGTAGTTTGCAATATTCTCAGTAAAGAACTGGTATTCCTATCCCCATATCTTTGTCTGAAAGCCCCATCATTTCAAAGGGATAGCAATTCGGAGGTGGGGGGGGGCGTTTACACAGGTTTCCCCTGTCTTCTAAACCGAGACATTTATAAAACAGTTATAAGACTTTATAAATAACATTCTGTAGCATCCAGCAGTTTTTTTAAAAAAGCTCAGTCTCATACATTCAAGAAAACGCGCAAAGCAGCTAACCTATGCCTTCTGCAGTTTCAGCTTTGGCTCTATGGAGTAACAATAAAGTAATGAGACAACTAGAGTAAGAGTAAGATAAAAAGCATACAGATCATGTTCTGAGCACCACAACAAACTAATCCAAACAAGTCCCAGTGGCTACAGAATTCCAGTCTGAAGTTATGCACTGTTTTGTTGAGGAAACAACCTTACCAGCTGACCCAAATGAATGTTAAAATGGCTGCAGACACAAGCTGCTTGAGAGAATCTACTTACATAAGTATGATGTGGGTATTACAGGTCACAGCTACCCACTCGAGAGCAGTTTAAACAAGCACTGTACCTGGCAACACTACTAGCTCAGCTTTAAATCTGCAAAAATTCAACCAAGAAAACATCAGAACAACCACCAACACTATTACAGAGGCACGTTACTTGAAAAAATACTAAGCAAGTACAGATCCTCAAAGATTTTGCTACAGAAAGTTTTTTATTATTTTGTTAGAAGAGCTTTCAGAAAACATGCTATATGGTATCATTTTCCCTTCATTGTATGTTAGTGTTCATCACAGTCTGCAGTCCAGGGCTTAAACAACATTAAAACTTCAGCTCTTTAAAAACATTGTGGGAGCTCAAATTCTTTTTCTCTCCCTCCCTAGAAAATTGCACTGAGGCAATGTACTCCACTGTGTTCAGCGTCCTCCAAGCACAAGCAAGAAAGTCCAGTTCTAAAGCACCTACAGTGTAATAGTGAAGAACGGAAAGTTGGACTGCTAAAAAACAATACAAGAGCATAGATGTGATGAGTGAAACTGTTTCATACTATTTTAAACAAAGCATGTCTGAAGAATAAAGGATTAGGAGAACAGTAGATTAATAGAACATAAGTAATACCCAGGTCATATATTTACTAGAAGACAAGAGGCAGGGATTTTTGTATGTACATGATAACTCTTTTTAAAGAGAGTTTAAAGAATGGGAAACACTTGAAGAGCTTGGTTATTGGCAAGATATATTGGTGGCGCAAAGCCGTAATGAAAGGTAAATTCAGGAGCATCAGAAACAGAGAGTTAAAACTGAGCTAGGTGGTAAGGAAAATTCAAGAAGTGGTTCCTGTGGTTATACAAATTCAGGTATCAATAATTAGTGATTTCCATATCTACTCCTCCTGAACAATAATACCAGAATGAACAGAGAAAAGGGTGACTTTCAGAGGTATTAAAGACCAGTATTTAGACAGCATCAACATATATAAGACCAAAGATGAATTCAAAGTGGCTGGCCTCAGACTAAGAGGTAATATTCTACAGTGAGTCTCAGTCTACACTAAAGAGTGTATTACTAGAGCCATACAACAGTACAGCACTGAACTGCATAATCCCCCTGCGATGAGGCAGGGAGAGCTAGACGTCTTTAGAAAACAATATGGCTGATAGGCAAATCAGGGAATAAGGTGAATAATAACTCTGCCTGCTAAAGGTGTCTGTTAATATGGAGCACAGAGAATGCAGGAATTCAGCCTCTTGGAACAGGTGCTTCCTGGTTAAAAAATCTCCACTAGTCTACTCAACTTGGTCAGCTGAGGATCCCAGCTCCTTTTGTTTTTGATGAATACACACATGCCAGCACAAGTCACAGTGTAGGTACAGCCCAAAAGAAACAAATGAAAGAAGAGAAAAGCTGGGAAAAAAAAGCACTGACAGGGTGAGACCAAATGACACTGTAGATAAGGGGAAGTCAGAAGTCTACAGAGGACAATAATGCATAAGGCAGAGTTGTGATGAACTCAATACTGTCTAAAATCCCACCTGACAAGCCTGTGGCAATATTTTTTTCCTCATTAAGAAAAATCAAAAAATATTTAAATTCCACAGGTAAGAAAGAAGAGACTCTAGGATGGCAAGAATTTAGTCACTGTCAGATGTTATCTCTGTGAAAATGTATCAAATTTTTGCATTTGCGCATTGATATTGTATAACATGGAATTTCTAACTCAGCTCTCTAGTTTAATATACTGTGTCTCTCAGTTTGAATGCCCTGGATTTTGAGCTAAATGCAATATTAGAGAGTCCAATTGGATTTTACATCCATACTCTTAAGTTACATAAGCATTTTGCAACTATGTCTTCTTAAAACTACAAATGCACTAATTCATTTTATATCAATCCATCCACTACACAAGATAACCCAAAGGACAAATATTTTAGCAACAAAAGACTGCAATAACCAGTAACATACAATAAAATAAATCTGCTCTACTTAAGAATGTTGTATGTTACTATGCTAAACAAGGACAGACGTTCAAAGAACAACACGTTAGTTAAGTTTGAATTCTACTACTTTAAAAAGTCTTTCTCAGATCTCCTATTTAATAGGTTCTGAGAAAAACATTTTAGGCAGCACATGCTGTTACAGCAAAACATAATAGAATTTTAAAAAAATTAGTACAGCAAAGTGAGAACTCACTAAGCAACAAAATAAGTAAAACATACACATATATTCACAGTGCAAAGCTTTTGCAGGGAAAATGAAACAGGAAGAGTAAGGTGATGCAAACTTACACCAAGAAAAGAACAGGCATTCTCCTAACAGAAAACTAACTTCTAAGGAAAACAATGACATGCACAAAACTATTTGGTTTTAAACATGTACACTAAATGGATGGTATTTTTATCTTCAGAACGTAGAGGAGCGTAACTTTATTTCAAAACATGGTTACCTGCTAACTTCAGAAGTCAAGTAGCACAGCAGATGAATGGCCCAAAGCAAAGGTCCTGCATATGTTGCAAATGCTGTAAGGAAGATAGCTGGTATCTCCACATAGCTTTCTAGTCCCACAAAACCAGCTGAAACATCAACAGTAGCAATACTATTTGAATTTCCCTGAAAATAGGAATAAGAAAGTAAAGATTCAAACACCTCTAAAGAAACAGAATACATTAGAATAATACTAAGTGTTGCACCCATTAAAGACTTACTTAAAGCCACTTTACGGTACATCCATATCCTTTACATCAGAATTTCAATAAAGCAGCTTACCAAACGAGAGCTTCTATGTAGGATTTACAGACTAATGCATAAATAGCATGGATTTTTGCTTATCTTACTTCCTCTGCAATTTAACACGCTTATTGTTTAATAAATTACATTAAAAAATAGTTTAAAGCAAGCAACTACACTTGCTGATTTCTGTCACAGCAATGAAAAAATGCATTTTTTTATCACACATGGTTCAAACCCAAGATTTTAGGCCTGTTGCCTAAAATTACAACAGGAAATAAATATTTCTTGCCTTTAAAGACAATAGGACTCTAACTTAGAGTTGATCTGGAACACTACACCACCTACCCACCTGCCCCATGACCCAAGTTCCTGCATGTAACTAGATTAAAACAGGCAAATTCAGAGAGGTTTCTGCTTCCCAAATCTCTCTACCACAATAGATTGCACTCAAATAGACCAAATGTCAGTGTAAATAGCCTGAATCATCAATTAAAGGCATTTAAAAAGTAGAAAGAGAAAAACAAGAGGAACATACAGCAATGAAAGTATCAAGAGCTGTCCAAGACTTGTACGTTTTACCCAGTTTTCTTTTTCAGTGACCAAGACTACTAAACAACAAGGGATAATATAAAATTGAAGGAATTACTTTCCACTGAAAATACCCAACTATTTAACTTTACTCAAATACCTACAGCAGCAAACATATGCTGTGATTAAGGCAGAGTACTTCTTAGCTTACCAGTTCTGAGATAAAGTGACGTCTCAAACAGTTTGAACTAAAACCGATGACAGTTACCTGCCTGGCATTCGCCCGTGTTTGTGCAGAGCTGACTCAGCACCCTTCTGAGTCATCTGCCCCATCGCTGCCCTAGTGGAGGTGTGCGGGCAGGTAGGGTTTGGAACTATGGCTGCAAAAACAAATAGATCCACACCGGCAGAGGGAGGTATAACCCTCTCAGATGCAGTCACCATCTGCTAGACCTCAGCTATTTCCACAAGGGGTCAACAGCCCAGCGGGGCAGGGACTTGACTGTATAAAAGGCGATAGGTCTAGAGTTATCTGCGCTCTCACCCACTACTGGAAGACTGCCACATCTGTCACTGTTGAGGGGTCCAAGGGTCATGATCTCTCTCTCTCTTTTCCTAACACGAGAAAGTTATCTGTAGCAAGGCCTGTTTACACAAGTGGTTCTCTGTTGTGAGGCTCGTTGATGTGAGTGCTAAGTGGGCGGTTTAGGTCCATCTTTGTGAGCTACGAAGCTTTGTGGTTGTGAACAAATAAAAGCAGTGTTAGCATCTCCGGCGTCAATTCACTTTAATCCTGGCCTGGGAATCACGGAATCTGAGCCTTGGTCCTGAAAGCTCAGGATGTGACAGCAAGTCACAGATTGGTTTTTTCAGTCCGACTAGTGTGAAAGCTCTCAAGCATTCTTACCGTACCTGGAGAAGCTGATCAGTCTCTACAGCACTGATCTTCTAATAGCCATCAAACTCTCCCTTCCCTCCTACAGAATCCCAGAACAACCCAAAAGCTCTTCCAGTCCCAGCAGAGCATATAAGGAGTGGCAGCTCCCACTTCCCTCTGACCTGATCCCTCTTGACAGCGCTCCTGAACAGGAAGTTACCCCAGCAAGAAACTGCTATCAAACACACATCTGGGCTGCCCTCAAAATCCAGAGCACATTGCATGAAAAAGAGGTAGCCTTTTCAGGTATATAAGTAACTAGGCAGCAGGGACAGCTGAAGTCCTGTTCCTGAAACAGCTCTAAAACCTAAGGAGACAAAAGCCATCCACGGTGACTGAACCATTCAGATCTTATCAGCAGTCACTGTCCCTGTGAATTCTACCATGAAGAATGTAAGGGGAACATGGATCTGTAAGAGGGCAGTAAGGTATGGATTTTACCAAGACATCATACAGCAGAAAAATCTCCTCTTATGATTGTCAGTCTTCCTCATTTTGACCTTCACCACACACCACTAGTAAACTGCAGCACCAGTGTAACAGCTATTGTTATGCATTTATAGTAATGTTCAGCAATGACAGGAGCAGAGCAAAGAATAAGTAATGATGAGCAGCTAAAGAAAAAGCTTATCATATTACAGCCCTAGAACCTGTACTACGAGACTAGAAAAGAAAGCTGTAAAACAAGGCTCCTCCTCAGGTTTAAGGGGTATACACTGAGGACATGACAGGAGCAGAAAGGTCAAGTGCAGCACTTTGAAAGCAGGGCAGAGTGCTGCTCCTTTAAAATCAAAAGTTTGACAGGAAGAAGTAGGGAGAGAACCTGTTCTTTTTTTGCCCCAATCCCTGTCCACAGCAACAGGTCTTTTCCCTGCCACATCTACTTATTTTCTCTCCCCTTCTTTTCCTCTGTATGATGCCTGAAGAGCAGAAAAGCTGAGATATCCAGCAATCCAGCTCATCATGACGAGTTGCAAGTCTCTCATGTTGCTCCACTTGCACATACACATGGCTGATTCTTGACACCTTGGGGCAACTCCCCATCTCACTGCATGTGAGACTGAGCAAGAACTAATGCAGAATCTGGAAGTCCATGTCACTGGTCCTGCACAACAGGGAAAAAATATGTACTCTCCTCTGGAAATTACTGAGGGCAGAGGAAGGAACCAGGAGAAACGGGACTCTCCACCTTCTCCCCAACTCTCTGTTGCTCCTTTCACACAGTGCTCATTACACCTGTCTTTGACTTTGTTTAAAGTGATGCAGCTGTAGAACAAGGAGATGCACAGACTTGGATCCACACACCTAACAACTTCAATCACACTGGATGTCAAGTGTGTAAACACTCTCAACCAGGAGACTGCCAAACCTCATAGATGACTCCACAGCTACTATTGTAAGTGCACTGCGCCAACAGTAAGAAGCATTTTTTCTTCACATCAGATATCTTTCTCCAAGACTAATTCCTATATTTGAAGTGAATTTTCATAGCTTAGGATTTCTTATACTTCACACAATATATAAATAACTGACAATTCAGAGTGTCTGCTTTTATTTTGAAGTATCACTCAAGTATTTCAAACAGTGCAATAGCTTATTGCAGTAAGGGCAGATAGTGACAAAAGACAATGCACTATCGCATAAAAACATTCTATGATAATCTGTCATAGAATCATAGAATCATAGAATGGCCTAGGCTGGAAGGGACCTTAGAGATCATCTAGTCCAACCTCCCTGTCATGGGCAGGGACGCCTCTCAACTAGCTCAGGCTACTCAAGGCTCCACCCAACTTGGCCTTGAACACCTCCAGGGAGGGGGCAGCCACAGCTTCTCTGGACAGTTTATTCCAAAGTCTTGCCACACTCATACTGAAGAATTTCTCTAAGGTACAATCTAAACCTATTCTCCTTCAACTCAAACCTGTTTCCCCTTGTCCTATCAGTGGACACTCTTGTAAAAAGCCCCTCCTCAGCCTTCCTGTGGGTTTCCTTCAGATATTGGAAGGCAGCTATTAGGT
>NW_009715580.1:41542-66302 GCF_000703405.1 Apaloderma vittatum | reverse complement strand
ACCCTACACTTTCCCTTGTTATATTTCATTACATTTTTTCCCGCCCAATGTGAGTTGCTATAGGATCAGGGGCCATACATTACTAAATTTCAAACACCGTTGCAGTGGACATAGTTGTTTATTTCTACGTATTTAACATTGTCTATGTGTAATGGTTTGTGTTCTTCTCTCTGTCAATTCTTCCAGAAAATATTTGACAAAGGCAAAAGCTATGATCTATCTCTACTGGTTTAAAAAATATTGCAAATTTAATGGTATTGCAAATTGATCACATTATGAGAGACATAACCTTTGCAAGTCAGTTTGTAAGAAATTCACAGGAATGCATAACTTAGTGGAAATGCAAGGGAAATTACATTAGGAAGCTCTGAAAACCACACAAGTGATGTGGCAAATAATTCCTTGTGAAACTGCATGAAATCGTAATAACTAGTTTCAGCCAGGTTCTTCTGAATAACTTACAATTCTGCATGACTTATCCCTAATAAACATCTAACTGCAAGAAAATGGGGAAAAATAATCAAATTATCCTCATATTGTATCTATTTACTCCAACGTAGGACACTCTAATGTTACTATGTAACTGCAAACGTAGCAACTCAGAAGAACTAATGTTTTGTTTGATATCTCATAAGGAATTTGCTTTGTAGCACTTTCTAGCTGTGTTTATTTTCATATTCCGAGTAGCTTGAAAAAATATTTTTAGTAAGAAGAAATTTATACTGTACCCATGTGCACAGTTCACAGGTTATTGTAAGTACACTGAAATGTGTTAGATTATCACATATAAGCAGACAGTTTATAAGATAATCAATATCTAAGTACTCACAATTTAATTCTTCAGTTCTCTTTATTTCACTCAGTTACCTTCTTAACAGTTTTCAATTTTAGCTCAAAGCTGGCTGCAAAGCTGATGTTTATATTTCTGCACTGTAGATGTGTTTGACAGCCAATTGCTAGAAAAGAGCTTTCTATTTGCACTGCCAGCTTTACACATTATGTGGTTTTAGACAGCACTTACTTCCTTATGTTCAGACACTGAAGTATGCTAAGCAGTCGTCTGAAGTTTGAAAAACTACCTTCAAAAAAGGTATATTAATGTTTTCAGGTTTTTTTACTAAATGCTATTAAATAACAGAATGCATTCTACATGGATTTGAAATTCTTTTATTAACAAGGAAGAGAGATTAAATATATTATCACAGGGATTCTCCTAATCGTTGTGAGCAAAACATGATCAGAAGCCAGGATGGTGAAAGCAGCTGAAAGCAGAGCCTTGATGGAACTGTAAAATCACAACAACCTTACATATGCTTAAACAAATAGAAATATCTGTCACCTTTAACTGCACTGGCCTATTGTACTTTTTTCTGCCTTCACTGATCCAGGCTAAAGCTTGTCTAGTTTGACAGATTTTGTAAGCAGCCTTCAAATTACTGCTGTGGGTATGTAGTGATTAACTTTTTTATTCCTCTTCCGCAATCCTAAGAGTATGTATTATAACATACTACTCTGACATTCACTTGAGAAAATCATTTGAAAAACACAAAGAGGTCTTAGCACTCAAGTGCAATATATTCCGTTCCTGAGAATGAAGCCTAGCAAGTTATAATAAGCCTTTAAAGAGGAAAGAAAAAATACAGCTCAAACAACATGGAAGAAAAGCTCAGAACAGTATGAATAAGATGATGATGATTAAAGGAATAAAAGAGAAGGATTTGGTATATAACTTCTAATAAAAAGAGAAGGTTCTAATAAAAGAGAAGGTTATATTTGGTATATAACTTCTGAACTTCTGGCTAGCATGTTGAATGGGAAATCCCCATGGCTTATGGTTTTTTACAACCTTCCCTGTCTTTTTGTCTGTATTGAGGAAGGAGCAGCGAGACAGACTCTGCTTGCAGTAGAAACTGGCAGCCAAAGGGGAACGGTCTTCTGAAGTCCTGCTTGGAGACTTCACACAGTCTTACAGGTAGCAAAAATGACAGCATAGTTTGTGTCCAGGACTGACAAGATGGAGGAGGGAGTAAATGACTTTACTCCTATTTTACTGAGTTGGAGAAAGAATGGCAAGTGCAGGAGGTGCTGTTAATTATAATGCCTGAAGCGCTGACTTGTTAATATAAATGCTTGACCCCAAGCAGTAGATGACAGATACGTTTCTTTTTCCCCCATAAAGGCACAGAACAGGGAATGTGTTTTGCCAGAGAAAAACTGTGTACAATTTTTGAGGTTCTCTATACCCAGCTTTCTTATCTCCTGTTGTGAACCACAGTACACTATAGAGGAAATAATAGAGAATGAAATGAGATGGGAAAGGATTTCTCTTTGGCAATAGGACACAATTTCATTATGTGTTTCCAAGTATCAGGAACAGTTGGGTTAAAAAAATCAAGACCTTTTTACAGGAGCAGTGTCTGCTGGAACATGAGAAAGGAACAGCAGTCTGCGTTCAGAAATAGTTACATGAACTCCAAGTAGGCAGAAAGCCAACTACAAAAAGGTGCCAGCCATCTGAGGCCACTTGACACAGGACACTTGGGCGTTAAATAGCTGCAGAAAGCGGTGACTAAAGGCGACAGTCCAAGCTGCGGTGGGACACGGGTCATGTGTGGTGGCGGTGTTCTCAGGGCAGAAGGGAAGACAGATGGTATTCCCAAATGGAAAGGGCCAAGGCCAGAATTAGAAAACCAGAAAGCTTTAGCTATCGTCTGGCTTAACATAAGGATTCAGAAGCAGCAAGGTATGTAAGAAATACTTACAGGAAAACGAATCTGAGACCATGCTTTGGAATGAAGATGGTAGAAACAAATTGAATTGTCTTTGTTGCCATCACAACCGCTGAAGGTGAACATGTGATTGTGGATTTGGGGAAGACTTTGCATCTGGGGGTATGGTTTCCTCCCTCTTAGGAAGTTCCCCTGGCAAGAGGAACAACTTCTGTGAGACAACACTGGCAATACATAACAATTCTAATTAAAAATTAATGCTGTGATTAACTGGAGATAAATTTGTAGAGCTGTTCAGGAATGGCTTGGGTAGTCCTACAGTCCGGATTTTTCTTCTAATATGAATCTTTGTGAGAACAAATGTGGGTTTATCTCTTCCTCTTTTCCTCTTATCTGTAAAAACAAATATAACTTTCTTTTTTCTCGTGAGACATTGAGTGAAAATAGATAGTAAAAATTAGTAATTCAACCTGATGGGGAAGAATGATACGTGACACGTACAAAAAGGAAAATGATGCTCTAACCAGGAAGGACTTAGGAAGATTCAGTCACATTCCTGAGGGTTCTTTTGTATGTTGGTCATAATCAGTGAATTAGAACTAAGAGATTTTTAGACCCTAATCTTGTCTCCAGGTTTTAAACAGCAGTTCATTCTAGTGTATTATAAGATGATACCAAGAGGTATGCAATGAAAAACTGTTTGTGCACAGTTGCAGTATGAATATAAACAGAGACAAAATTAGCAAATCAAATAGAATAAAAAAGCAGTAGCAAAGAATAAACAGAAACATAAAAGAAGCCATCTGGAATCAAAGATACTCAAATGACACGGTAGGAAACTGAGGCAGACAAAAGCAGAGTTTACACTCTTAAATGAAAGTGTTAGGGATATTACTGCTTTAATTCTCTTTGAATATGGTTATGAAACTGCAGCTGAGAAGTGTGAGCAGTAATGTCTTTTGACAGTTACTCCAGAGGCTTCAAGTTACATGATTCTCATATCTTAAATGAAACCTTTGTCATCCACGGACATGTCTGTTTCCTTTCTGAAAGTGTTCCAAGTACTGACATTATGTCAGGTACATCAAGTCTATGCCCCAATTTGCCATTACCCTGAATAATAATGCAGAATATTTGGTTTTCCTTTTCCCCCTTGTGCAGCCATAATTCTCATTACTAAAGATGGGATCAGCCTATCCATGGAGAAAATGAAAGATGATGTTAAATTGAAATTACCTTCACTTTATTAATTCTGTGTTTTGTGCAAATGAATTGAATCTATCTATAATAGTTTAATTATGAATGAGTTTTTAAACTGTGGGTCATAAATAAACGTGCTTGTGTCCATTATATGTCAGAGAATGTCAACAATGCACACAAAAACCTTCAGCAATCTAATGATGTTTGTATTTTTAGGGGAAAAAAAAAAAGCCTGCAAAGTCATACAGAAAGAAACACATGACTAATAATGTGCATTACAGATTTTGAAAGCATTGTTATATATATAAATGGTTGTAAAAACCACTAAAATACTTCCATACTTTGAAGGAGTAAGCTGGAGCTTCTTAGAACACACCACTTTTCTAAAAGAATCATAAAAGATGAAAATTTTGTCTCTAACATCATTAGATGGGGTCTGCCTCATAAATCAGGAACTTTAATGCAAGACATGTATGAAAAAAATAGGAGAACCTGAAGCATTAGAATAGTGTTGCAATGTTGTGTGTGTTTCAGTGTAAAGTCAGGTGAAAAACAGTGATGCATTAGTTAATCCCTTAAAAAAGATTTCAGAGTTAGGAAGGAGAAGTGTGTGATGCAAATTTTAAAATGAAGTTTTAAGGGCAGATTATGCCTTCTCCCTTGAAACAAGTAAGAGGTAATTCCCTTGTAATTACACGAGAATGAATTAATTACTTTCTAACAAACTCAAATAAAAACCTGACTACATAATGCCGCCTTCTCTTTTCTTAATTAAAAAAGTCCAGGAGCATTTTCATAACACGTAGATTTTCCCCTCTCGTGAATTATTGATAAATCTATGCTTTTTTACCAATATGAGGAAATTGGGGTTACAAATCCTCCCTTTGATGATGCGTCTCATTACGGGCTAGTCTGCATAAAGTTGTGCATCACCGAGATTCCTGGAGAGGTCTTGATGTGCCCAGTCCTACTACAAAGGCCAGTCAGCAGCTTTTTGCTAATTCTGCCTATGGACCGGACACAAGTGCATTATGTACTTTCCTGATGGTGAACACATGGCTTGAACATGAAATTCATTGTGCTGAGCAAGCTGTTGTTTTGACTACCATTGATTTGCCAGGTAGCTGACTGAGAGCAGGTGAGACAGTTTCCATCTGCAGAACAGGCTCATAAATCTCTCTGTGTTCAGAATTGCCACAGAGCCCCACAAACCTAGCTTGGAGCTCCAGCAGCCTTCGTCCAGGCATTAAGTCCTTGGCCACATACATTATTTTGAACCAAGTATTTGTTAAGAAAATGTGATTAAAAATATGATGCACAAATATCTATGAAATAGGAAAATTTAGTATCAGTAGCGCGTTCATGCATTTGTTTTTTACTGCAGAGTAGTATTTTTACATCTACAAAATATAGAGGCTCTTTGAATATAGTTTCATTGCTGCGATTTCTCTTGCATTGATTATAATTATGCAGGTTTGCAATGTATGTACAAGGGAGACTATAAATATGTTATATATTTGAATAGTGTGCTGGCAATACTTTTAGATATGCATTCATTATTAGGAAAAATAACGTTCGTTTTGTGGAAGAACACCATGCTGCTGCCATTAATACTGACCTCATTATCATCTGCATTATAACATAGAATAGCAAAGGAATTAATAATGATTAGAAAATGCAGTGTTCAGAGGGTTCATTCTGAATGAAGTTCATGTTTTAGGATTGGCCCTGTGCTGAGGCTACATAGGAGCCGTTAACACAGTGTATGTGCGTCGCTGTTAAAACTAAGGGAGGATCCCAAACCTCTTCTGTTGCCATAAATCCAGGAACAAATTGGGTGATGAGGTTGCGTCTGCTGCTTTAAGGGAGAGAGGTGTTTGAATTTGTTGTCCCACAGGGAGGGCAGTGGTGGAGGAAGAAGATTTCACTTCCTTTGAAGTCTAATTAAGTGAATCTCACATAAAAGAAATGAGTTTGACTCACTCTGAACGTGATTAAGTTTTCCGGTAAACATGCTTTTCTGTTTGTTTTGGGATGCTGTCTAGTAGTGGGACGTGGGGGGTAGCTATAGATGACTCTTTTTTTAAATTAGGAATTCTTTTTCATGTTTCTTGATATTGCTCTGAAAAATAAGAGGTCAGCTTCTGAGCACAGGTGCAACAAAAGCTACAAGTGTGGAAAGCAGTTTCACATTTATATTATTTGTGAGGCTTTTTCAGGCAGAAACTGATATTCATTTATTGTATTGACTATGCCTCTCTATCATTCACCTAGACCCTAGATAATTATGTGCTTAATGATCTTTAACCTTCACATGAACACAGCGTGCTGAAGCTTGACGATTGTTGTAAATTATCATTCACGTCTGGTAAAAGAGAGGAAATAATATTTGAAAAAATACTGTGCTTTCTGGCTTAGAATTTTACTTCAACTCTGTGATTTAACTTTGTAAGTAGATGATGATGTTTTAATCCTAAATCCAGACAATGAAATGATTTTGGAAAATAGCTCTTCTATAGTTCATTTATTATAATACTTTGATGTTAGAGTGTGAGAACTTCAAAACTGAGAAAAGATATTTTAATCTGTCCGTCTGGATGCTCACCACGAAAAGTACATATGATTTCAGTAAGTGCCATATTTATGGCTTGGTTTTTATTGAAGAACTAAAAAAAAACCCTGTATTTTTTGCCACTATTAATCTTTGGGTACAAAACTGATTCTTCCACCAATGAGACTCAGTTTCAACTTTAAGATTATAAAATGTTTCTCTCTCTTCCACTATTGGTTTAATGTTTGGCCCTTCATTTTATGGTGTTTCAAATGGCAATATTTATTTATTTATTTTGATACAGAGGACTTTAGCTTATTAGTAGACTTTTTTCATTGTATCTGTGGGTATCTTAGTAGCACTGCAGAGGTTTTAGAGCTCTGAATTAATTTGTACCAGAACTGATTCATGGCTGTAACTTCTATTGGATTATATGGGTAGAACTTACACCAGCCTCTGACAGCCTCTCCTACTTACTGTCAAATAGCAAACTGGGGAGTCTTCAAGCATTTTCAGATATCTGTGTGGATATCTAGTTTACCCAATCAGTGCAGTCTTAAAAATCCGGATTATATTTTTTCATTGTAAAACTATGTTTAAGTGGCTGAGCTGAGATGTTCCCAATTGCTTTGCTGAGTTGTGTCTGTCCAGACAATGTTGTGATATAATGTCACTGTAATTCAGCTATGAATATTCTGCCAAAACCTTCATGTGCAATATTAATAATGTATAGATTTTTTTTCAGGGATCAAACAGATGCCTGAAATATAAACAATCTGTTTCAAACTCAAAACAGATTCTGGAATGATCTTGAAAGGCTCTGAGACCCTGAAAACAATTTTTTGGGTTGCTAACACCTTGGTAGATTATAATTCTGCTCATAAGGACAATAATCTTTGAAACAAATGAAAAACAGCCTGCAAAAAAGTTCTATTAATGTGTTACTGGGCAGATGAAAGTGCAGTACCAACCAACAGGAGAGTGCTGTTGAGTTAAATTAACATAACATAAATTATGGTGATTGTTCTCAAGTAAAAGCTGATGACAACCACAAAAAGAAAAACAGATTGATTTTTTGGAAAAAGGACTCAGCTCTCACTTGATGTCTGTGTGTATGTGCATGTGGGTTGAGTAGGAAGAGTGAACTGGATTGAGTCATTCATATTCACAGACAGTTAAAGTGCTTTTAAAAAGTTGTTAATGCAGTGGTGTGGTAATAATGGGTGGCCCGCAAAACACACAGGATCAAGTTACACCTCTTGTAGTCAGTGGAAGTTCTGCTATTATTGCTGCGAAGAGAATACACTGGTGGCCCAGGATTTTGTTTGTATAATAAACCAGATCAACTGGAAAATCAGACCTGACTGCCCTTGTCTGCTGTGCCCATTGCAAGAATTTGAGATTCCTTTTTTGTATGGTGCTGTTAACAAGTTTTCTAAGCTCTTATTCCTGAACAGCTAATTTACAGATATAACTGTATGTGACCAATTATTTCCTGAAAAACCTGCAGAGCCTACTTGTGGTATGACATAAAAATCTGTTGGTGGCTTGATTGTAGCCAGTGTGAGAAAGCTTTTTTTTTAGCCCACACCTGCTTTAATATCCCGATACAGGTTTATATATTGAATTACAATGCTGTCTGGCCCTAGCGACCACTGCTATCAACTGAAGAGTAAAATGCATAACCAGCAACAATTTCTGTTGAGCTGTCTGCTGAAAAGTAAGCAAACAGGAAAAAGTCTAGTAGTAGCAAGTCAAGTTGCAGCTGTCCTAAGCAGGTTGTGTATACTTCCTTCAGACTATCTGTTGTGAGGCAGAGATAAATAATAATAAATGCAAGTTACATTTTTTTGCGATGTATAATTCACTTCTTATTTTTCATATTGAATGTATTATATTTAATAGTAAATATGACTTTAAAGCACTATTACTGTATATTTAAGTCATTATTCTATATTTTTTAATGTGTTGACTAATACATATGGTTCACCAATTGGTGAGCTTTCATTTACAAATTAAAAGGTTTTGGATATAATATGATATTTAGGACTTGGCTCTAAACCAGTCCTTTCTGGTTCAGGCTTTTAATTAAGAAAAAAAAAATCAAAGTAAGGAAGAAAACCTATTTTCCTATACTGTTTCAGATTATTATAATCCTACCTTGTTTTTCAGAAAGCAAAGTATAATCTAAATATGATTTCTCTAATGGGGCATTGAAGAGAATGGAAATACTTTTGGGATAAAGATCTTAGAACCTTTTAAGTTCTGTTAACATCTGAGTTATGATACAGTTCTAAGTTTCTGTGAATGCTGTCTGTTATGACATTTATAGATGCCAGTGTTCAGCCATTTTCAGTCACCTGAAAATAATCTGAAAGGAATAACTAAAAATAAGAAACTAGATTAAAATATATATTATTGTTAATTTTTCATTTGCCCTTCAATCTAATAGGTTAAGCGCTTTTTGAGCTTCTTCTTTTTGGCTAATAATGGTTCTGAAGACATTTACATTTTCGAACAGGGATTTAAAATATATATAACAGGTGCTTTCGAAATAGAAAGTCTAATTATGCCTATGATTACATTCACTTTTGATTAGTGTGCGTACTCTCCTCGTGTATTCAAGCTGAGATATGGATGACTGGTGCTAACATTAAAGTACAAAAGGATCACTTGAGAAAGTGTATGGTTAGACCAACGCAAAAAAATTCTGGGTGTAATTTTTGTCTCTCAAATGTTTTTTTCTCATTTTAGTTACACACAGACCTGGATCCTGGCAGCAGCAAAATCAAGTATATTCTGTCAGGAGATGGAGCTGGAACAATCTTTGTGATCAATGACAAGACTGGAGACATTCATGCAATGAAAAGGCTTGACCGTGAGGAAAAAGCTGAATACACTCTAACAGCTCAAGCAGTCGATAGGGACACAAACCAGCCTCTCGAGCCTCCTTCAGAATTCATTATTAAGGTTCAAGACATCAATGACAATGCCCCAGAGTTCGTTGACGGTCCATATCATGCCACGGTTCCAGAAATGTCTGTTGTAGGTATGTATGTCTAAACATCGATGAACTCTGATTACAGTTTAAACTATGCCAGTATGCCACGGAGTCATTGATGAATATTAAGATATTTATTATGTTGTTAGCATTAATTTGCATATTTTCAAATCTCTTCTTGGCCAAAGGTTTCATCTGCAGCACAATAGTACAGTCCCTTAGTAGTAAGAAAATGACTAACAGATGTATTAATGTGTCTTTCTTTGTCCAAGAACACTTTAATGGGCAAAATTTATGTTCCCCTTATGATGCTGCAGTTAGAGTATTGTTATTGAGAAGGATTTATCAAGATTTGTTCCAACACAACACTCTAATCCTATTGATATTTTGTTGATGTTTAATTATCTGTTTGTGTATTTTCATACACAGATGTAGCACTTGCAGTATGTTGATACATACTTATTTGTTTTCCTCTAAGTGCAACTATAATCAGCCAAAACCATTGAAATGAAAGATGCTGTGTCTGGGAATTGATGGTTAGACTCTAGAGTGGACTTAACCAATTAGCCATAGGATTTGTGCAGAAGATGGAAGGGGAAAGCAGAGAACGCTGTGGAAAAGATGATGAAAAGGGAAATTAACTGTGTGACAGGGGAGAAAAAGAAAGGAGCAGGAAATAATCTTCTTAATATGTTTTACTTATATTTATTCATTTTGTTGGATTAGTGTGAATCTATTTCCTCATGGATTAATATATGAGAATTTTAATTTTTTGCAGTCTTGCCCCTTGTTCTGTATTTGCAAATGTTTTAAGTATGTATTTGCAGAGATACATACTTATGGACTCAGTCCTCAGTCCCTACTGATAGATAGAGATCAAGTGCAGATGATCTTTAGCTGTCACTAAAACAAAAGGGAAGTAAACCCATCAAACCAAAATAATCTCTTTCAGGGTATTAAAAAGAATTCAGTATAAGCAAGGACATCGAAATCTGGCCATGAAACACAGAGTAAATTCTAATGTTTTCTATTATTAGTTTGAGGATAATGTACTTTTCAGCAATTTGTCTACATCTGTCAAAGTAAGATAATTGAAGGAGTGCCAAGGCACTTTGTAAAATAAACCAGCACCCTATCAAAAGTTTCAAAACCACAGTTCTATCTTATTTAGTTAAAAAGAAGAGGAATGTGAGGAGGCAGAACCATCCTCTCACTCACATTCAGTACCATGAGCTGTACCAGGTCATTTGCAAATATAAGAATAGTGTGCTGACTAGACGGTAATACCTGAGGTGTCATTGTTTTATCAACATTTCTCCAACAGATTTTCATATCTTGGTTGCATTGAATTGCTTGTGCTGAAACTGATATGTCAATTTTCAAGCCTGCATGTCAGTTCTTTTACCAAAACATAGGTTTAATTTGTTAAGTTACTTTTAATTATGCAGGAGCACAAACATAATATGAACCTGCTTTCAGAAGATATTTTTGCCAAGCTCTAGGCAGGAAAACGGCTTAATTAAATGAAGTATTTTTTTTAAGTGAGAAAAAAAAACCCGAGAGGGTAGAAGGAGGAGGAGGAAGGGAAATTGAAGGCAGTTAATTTTATATGAATGAGACTTGTTTTCTATGAAAAATGGAAAAGAAGATATATGCAGACAAGAAAAGATGGTTTCTGATCACAAAGGCTGTTATAAAAATAATTTATACCTGTGCATGTGAGCAATATTTATAATCCTTAGTAAAGACATACCCCCTGTCCAAGGAGTATTCCCGATAAAGATGAGCAAAAAAACCACCAGAAACTTTACCAGGAAACTAGTTAGAAGATCAGATGAATAAAAGTCTAGTGAATTGGCTAACATGAGGTTTAAAAGGCTATAAAAATGCAATGAGAGCAAGAGAATAAAACGTAAAACATTTACGAAAGAGAAGGAAAGTAAAACAATTGAGAAGTGTTAGGGTGAAAGAGGAGGGAAGAATATAAAGGAAGGTTATGAGACATGAATTAGAAGAAAAACTTGTAGTAGAAGACTGTAGAATAAATGGCCAGTGCCCAGACAAAGGTGTCATTTTAGGGAATAGTGCCTTTTGGAGGATAATATTTCACCTGTTTCCCCTAGCATGGTGTGGGAAAGAGAGTAAGTTCTTCACTGAACTGCCTCTGGAATCATACAGTTCCACAGTTTTACATATTCTTAGGCTTCACAGAAGAGTTTGGTCCAAACCAAGTTTATTCTATCACCATAAATATAGGAAGAAATTTGTTATGGATTAGCTCAAAGGTCTACCATTTATTGCCTTCATTACTGAAACTGTGCTAGTTTTGCATTTATCTCTTATAGTCCTTGAACCTTGCACGTTTTTTACGTGACATTCCTAGGAGTGCATGCTTTTAAGCTGTTTCACTGTGTAAACTCCTGCTCTTTTTTTGAAGAACAAGACCTGATTCTCAGCTGCCGCTTCTAAACTCAGTATGTTTACAATTGCATTTCATGCATCATGAATGACTGTAAAACCTGTCAGCATATGTGGTCAAGTCTGAGTCTTGATCTCTGATGGAACGGAATTTCAAGGCTGGAAATTTGAAGATGAGATTGAAGATGAGTTACCCCTTCACTAATGTTGCTGTTACTATTTTCTTCTGCCTTCCTCGTTTAACCTACAGGCAGCAACATGAAGAGCTGTACTAAATGATGCTCCATAAATTATTGTAACTTTCTTTAAGTTTTGTTAGTCCTCTTAAAATTATTTTAAGTCCTCCATAATGTTTATAAAAGACTTCTCTCCTTTCAGAGTTCAAGGGTTTTTATTCTTTTGCCACACTAAGAGTATTTCTCTTCCATTATCCACTTACTTAATTCCCCTTGAAGAGATCTCCACCCACTGCTAATTTCATCCTTTGCGTTTCTACAACACAGTCATTACTAGGCAGAGTTCCTATTCAGGATAAAACAAAATTCTGCTAAACCTCTTCTTTCCCTGAAATGCTTATACCAATTCTGACTGCTCTGAAACAGAAGAGGGACTCGTATGCTATATATATAGTACTTATGTAATGAGGATGCAGTACAAGGCATTTTATTTTTGGACCTCTGTGGAAAGCAGTGCATAAAATACAGATGAACGCATTAACCTTTGATTGTTCTGTAACACGATGTTGAAGTTCTAGCAGAATGCAGTTTTTCTCATAGGTACATTAGATACTGATCTTATGTTCTGTGCTGGAAGAGATGTATTATATACATGTCAGTGGTATTTTTGCATGACTATCTAGAACATGAATGATACACTCTGGGGGTGTGAAAACTGTAATGTATGTGAAAATTTTCTGTATGTGATATGTATGAATGCGTATGTATGCAAATATATGAGATTATCACACATCTGTGGCCACATTCCAGCCTTTTTGTTTTCAATGTTATGTATCAGTGATATCTAGAATATCCTTCTTCCCTACTAAAACAAAAGGAAAGGATTTGCATGGCTTTCTTCCCACTACTTGGTGCAAAGACGATTAGTATTACACAGTGCTTTCTCCGGTAGGAATGATGCTCACTTTTCAGCTGTCTTCACAGAACACACACCCACACACGTACTGAGTGGTGTGTATCGTCACTGTGTTCAGAGTTATTTTGAAATAATTTATTTCTCTCTTTGAGGAAAGAGAGGAGCACATTCCAGAAAAAAATTTTGAGAACTAAGCTGCACATTCCCTTATTTCATCCTTGCGTTCCTTTCTTTTTTTACATAATTCTTATATAATCTACCATAGTAAGCCCTGTTCCCCAACTCCAAAATGATGTACTTGCTTGTGAAAGCTAATAGTGTATGTGGAGAATATATTCTTTGCTGAAACTGAGCACTTTAATCTTTTAATTCTGATATCAGTTTTCTTAAGGAACTAAAGATCAAAAAGTGGAATCTGTGGAATCACTTCGTTGTAACAGTATTGCATTTCACAAATAGGAAATAATTTAATTTGTCTATAAATCTTGTTTAATCACTTTTAGATGTAAAGGGACACACTGAGAATGAAACTCAGATAGAAGCTTTTAAAAAGAAATTCAGCTAAGCGGTTGTGGGGAGGGACCTCATGACTTTTTTTTTTCCCCAATTGTCTGTGAGCTCTGTATGTATGCCTGCAATGAAGATAGCATTTTATGTAAATGAATGAGCAATCTTAGAAGATCCACAGGGGTAACTCAAACTGGTCCTGTAGCTTATTTAAAGAAAGAAAGAATTAAAAACCCAATAACAATACAAAAAGCCCCTAGCCCCCTCCTTGAGCATGTTCTATTTCTGTATTGCCTTCTCAGCTATGCACAAATTCATGAATTCCCAGAAAGCATGCTGCAGAGGTGATAATGGGAGCAAAAGTGGATATTGTCTCCCAATAGTAGTTTCAGAATCTTTTTTCAGGAGAGGAATGAGGAGTGAAAATTCTTGATTTCATTCTTAGTGAAGCCGAGAGTGTTTAGACAGCTAGTGTCATGTTGAAAGACAGAAGACGACAGAAGTAGAGTGACAAATGTGTTGGTGAAATAAAAAAGGACGCAGATGGAGAAAGAACAAAAGCCATAAGGGAAGAGAATTCTCTCATAGTTTGCCTGAATTAAGGTAAACAGACAAACTTTAATAATCTCCAAATATTAAGAATTCCCGTGACAATCATAAAAAACCCCATCTTAAAATACATAGAGTAGAATTTGGTCTGCCATTGCTCTAGAAATACATTTTCCTTTAGCACTTGACAATATTAAAAATGTGAAAAGCCTTAGAGTAATATTTTTGTCCTTAAATGTTTCTGTGAAAACTATTTAGTGGGGGCAAAAGATCTTTATTAAAAAGGGTTTAGGCTTTCAGTTGAGTTAGAATATCAATTTCCAATTTTGGCACAAGCACATCTACTTAGCAATGTTTTCCTTTGGATCAAAGTTTGCCCTTGATTACAGCACTGTAAACAAGAAATCACTCAATCTTATTTTTTTTTTTTCAAAAGCAGAACAGCTATTTAGTATAGCCATGTATAGTTGAAGTACACTGCATACAGTGCAGCTTTTTCTTCCAGTTCTCCCAAAGATATGAGTTCTTTTCCATACAAATTCTTTGCAAAAGGACAAAGTCTGCTGAATATGAAATCAACATGCAATGTCTGATATGAATTGTGATAAAATAACTTCATAAATTAGAAAATTGTGATAGAAGCCTGACCTAAAATGTTATCAAGATCAACCACACTGTCTTACCATATTTTTCCTGTGTGTTCATTGATTTTTAAGGCACTGAGCATGACTGTTAAATCAATGATAGTTTGTCACAAAATTGTGGACTAAAAGAACTATATTACAGGGGTCAACTACAAATTAGCCCAAAGGGTAAATGCAAAAGGAGTGCAAAAGCTAGGGGAAAAAACCAACAGATGTTATAAAATAGGGCAACAAGTAACAGCTGTTAGAAAATGTATACCTTTGTGTTGTCTTGTTCCTCTACTTATTTGTTTTGTACATAATCAAATTCACTAGCTGTGGTACTGAAGAGCATTTTATGCGAGAGATTTATTTTGTTAGTGTACATGTGTTTAAAATTTGTGTACTAGGCATGAGTCGTAAGTAACTTGAAGTAATTGGTTAGGATATGTTCAAAACTAAGTCTTCTCCTTAATTTGACTTGTTATTGCGTATGTGCTATTACTTTCATACTTTCCATTTCTCATGAGGTCTGATTGAAAATGTCATCTTTTTATATTGTTCTTAAATGACCATTGTGAGCTTGAGGATCATGGATGAAATTATTATATTAGTCTTTAGGTGTTTATAATCTGACCGTTTAGTTGCACCATCCTATATTGTTCCAAGTGTCCTAAGCTAGTTCATTGACTTTATACAAAACTGCCAAAATCAGTGGGATTGTTCAAATACTTCATGCCAGTGGCAGCAAGTACTTTAGTGTTGACATTCTGAAGATACTGTCTGGTTCTTAGAAATAAGCCCTAAATTACCTGTGCAAGGTACAAAGCTATTAATATGTAGTGTTTTCTTAGACAAAAACTGCCTTTTTCCCCTCTGTTAACTGTCCAAAATTTTGTCACAAATTTTCCGTGTTTTGCACACATGCATTCCCTTTGCACAAAGGAACGTCATGTGATGACTCATAGTGAAGAAAAACTCCTCAGGAAAAAGCCAATTGGATCAGAATGGAAGTCATATATGTCTATATGGAGTTCCATATTGAGGAATACATCTTCCTACAGTGTTCCCATTTCACAGGATGAGGACGGACAGACATAGCTGAATGTTGATCCTATGGGGGCATAGCAGAGAAAATTTTGGCAGTCTTTAGGTGCTTGCTTCTCTAGTCCTATGTAATCTGCAAGAATCTGTCCTGCTGTCACTTTTCCAGATGATTTTGCCTCATAGTTGTAAACATCTTGTTCTTGTTGCTGCTTCTGAAATTCTTTGTGGTTGCTTTCATTTCTACATATCAAATACATTGTGGTATTTCTGTTCTGTGAGTATATAAAAATAAGTCTTTGACTGAAGTTTCTGATACATTTCCTTTTAGTTAACAAGTTTAAATCTGCTCTTAGCAAGGATTTGTCACCATTTTCCCAAAATTCAGGTTGTGAGGAAAAAAAACGTTTAAAACGGTGGTAGAGGAGTTGTTTTGTTGGCTTTGAAAGCATGCCATTTCGTTTTTCCAAACAGCTCTGCTTGTGACATGGCCTCATTTGATGGCCAGTGCATGATGCCCAAGCGGAATACAGACAGACGTGAGAGGACGTAAACCAGTAAACCAGTACAGGTTTCTGCCAGAGTGAGGCTCTGTGTAATGCCACTGGACTGGAACGTATTCTCTCTTTTTTCATCTGTGGGAAAGGTAGACAAGTTGTAACCATGAGCTAGGAAGTTCTAGGTCAGAAAATTAAATTCAGTGTGGTAATATTTTCACAGAAACTTTTATTTATATAGCTTATATCACTCTGCTAACATGAAAGATTTAGCTGGAGCACTGGGGACCCATAGATCTCAAACTGTTAATTCAGATGGCCTGTGTTAGATGGCTCTTTGATGGACACATTTGACATTTGGGAAATGAGGCTCAGATCCAGTTCAGAGTCCCTTTTTTGTTGGTTTTTTTTTTGTTTTCTCTGGCACTGGTCATTCCCCACCCTGCCCCGAATGACTACCTCTGTCTTTGTTTAGTTGCTGAATCTGCAGCACTTAATGTTTCTTCATGAATACAGATAAGCCACTGCCTGTGGAGCTGATGTCAATACAGCTTTCTCATGAATCAGCCGGTGGAGTACTGCTGGGCAGCTGATTCAACTCTACCCTTTCCCTGAGGCCCAAATGGTCTCTGCTGCCATATGCTTGCTCTGCAGTGGCCTGAGGGGGCAATATTTCAGAGTCTGCTTTTGCAACCTGGATTACTGTTGCTGGCATTACAGGCTTCACTCTACCAAACAAAGCAAACAGAGCATCAAAGCTGCAAGATTATACCAGCCGTTTTCTGGTTTTATAACAGAAAGTTATAAATGAAAGAATTTCTGCAGTAAACCACCAGGGCTACTTTATTATTTATTTATATTTTTATACTGTACACCTGAGAATAACCTGAAAGTTCCATTGACATCTACAAGCCTTGCGGTGCAGTTTTTTTCCTTCTTGGAAATGTAGTGTACAGTGATCATCCAATTTTATTGTCTTTGCCTGGGGACCTTGCAGAATGAATGCTGATGAAATAGTCAATTGATTAGAGACAAGCAGTCTTTCAAAAAGTCCTGAACAAAAGAATAGCTATTTCCCACATCTCTCACAAATATCAATTAATATTATATAGTGAGGGTGATTTCTAAAGGGAGAATAAAAAAATAACATGAAAAGAAAACATAATTCTTTAAGTCAAACATGAAATATATTTTACCCTTCTACTGGTGCCTGTGATGTTACAGACTGTATTCTAATCTTAACAAACAGCCACCCAGGGGAATTTATAAAGGAATACCTGCAGGCTCTCTAATGGCACCATCTTATAAGTTGTAGCAAGAAAGAACTGCCAACCTTAAAACTGAAAAGGCAGAGTCCTTTCTTATTAGATTCACACAAGCTAAATCCAAGCAGTAGGTAACATCAGCAAGGATAATTGCCAAAGAGTTATCTATATCGCTAGATCTGAAAATATATTTCTGATATAAAACTTCTTTTTTGCAAAAGATCATGTTAAAAAGGCAGCATCAGAGTTCTAAAACAATTAGTTTATGCACAAAAAAAATGTAAAATATGCAGCTGATTAGATTTCACAGCCATGCTTCCTACAGTCCTCATTATACAGCTGTAAAATGCTCAAGGCTGCCAGCTTGCTCCATTGTCTGTGGGCTGTACAGAAGACATTTTTCTCCTATGCATAGCAAGCACCTTTCATACTTCTGCAGTTACACATTTGCATACAATATATTTTTCCCATTTCCCTCACATGATAAAAAGTCCTTAAAATGACACATGAGCAATCTAAAAAGCTTGTTGTGTTACATGTTGTAGGATATTCAGTTGTTCAGCTATTTTGATTCGTGCACATACTGCATGATATTAACATTCTTTAAAAATTTAATTAACTTTCTAAACTATCTACTCTAAAAATTGCATTAAGATGTAATATTTGGAAGAAACAACTCATATTCTTCCTCTGTTTCTGGAGCTAGAACTGACTTAGTATATCAGAGGTGCATGAGAAGATTTATTTTCCTGGTGGAAACAGGAAAAGATTTCTTGTATTTTCCTGCACGGTCCATCATAATTTATTGCAGTGGTTATTTCCTACTGTTGACCAAGCTGCTCCTGCTTGCTTCTTTCAGATCTATTTATTAAGCCAGATTTTTTAGATATTTAAACTTTTAGTTTAGACTATCTATTTTTTTGAGGCAACATCTGCCATTTTCTATAGTCTATAGAGTACAGGGTTCATAAATCTGTCTTTTTTAGTGACGTTATATACAACTGCTTATATAAACCAAACTAGGAAAACATTTAATGCTTTTTTACTCTAATCTTTTAGATGAGCTTCAAAAACCTAAAAATTAAATATACCAGGTGCACTTTGTTTCAGAAAGTGTATACTGTTGTCTGTATGAGTATATAAGAGCACAAAGTTGTTCATACATATATATGGAAAACTATGTAAACAAACCCAAAAGTCTTGCAAGATTTGTACTCGTCCTATGTGTTGGTGTGGCAGCTTAGTGCTTGAACTTCTGGAGGGGTTAGTATTTTAGACTGGTATGGCCTATTTTGAGTACATACACGTAAGAGTAGTCATATTATTGAAATTTAGGCGTCCACATTAGCTGAGTAATTTAATTAGGATTCCTCTCTGGTCAACCAAGAAAGAAGAAGCCCGTGAGAGGACTATTCTGTCTTCCTCCCTTAGACAGAGCAGAGGGACAGGGCAACAAGGTATCTAATTTAGACAACTGAGTTGTATGAATAACCCTCTTTTCCTTCTTCCTTATCTTAATCATCATAAACAAGATCATGGCAGCATCACAGTATTTCACTACTTAGAGTCAAATAAATTACAGCTGGGAAAGACAAATTACCCTATTAGTTAATCTTCCTGTCTTTCTAGGGTTTTCCCTTCAAATACATTATCTAGCATCCTGTGCAACTCTTCAGTGAGGAGGATTCTGTTATTTCCCTTGGGGAGCTATTCCTGCTTGTACAATTTCTCATTGTAAGGAAGCTTTTGTTATTGTTTTTCTCTTTGCAGAAGATTAAGTGCAGTGTACTATCTATGTATTTATATGGTTCTCATCACCCACATATCAGTATTACATCTGTAAAGTACACAAATTTTCTTTCTCATTTCCTCCTTTAAGAGTGACTGTATACAGTATTCTACTATAGATATAGTAGGATACATTCTGGCCTTCCTGTCTCTCTGGCAAATCAAGCATTAAGCTGTCCATTTTTCTTTCAATGGACTGTTCTGACCCATGTGTCTAGCCCTTACCACTGCTTAGGATGTCATCTTACACTTCCATTAATTTTTTGTCACTGAAAGGGGTCTGCTGGACACTTAAAAAGCAAGTACTTTTTTGGTTTTCACATGCTTTCCTCTGAGTGTGGGAAGATGTACCCAAAAACCCACACAAGACCTCTGTCATCTGTTCTCAAAGAAGTCCTTAAAACTCTTGCACGGTGCCTGTGTACTGCAGGCACCGTGGGGTAGGTGTGCTCAGCTGGCAGCAGGTGAGTCAAGCAGCAGCAGCGCTGCTGTGTCCTGGCAGCATTGCTTCTCGGCGTGATTCACATCCACTTGTCAGCTCGCTGTCTGTCTTCAATTGTCTGCAGTTGTCTTTCCCAGTACTTAGCTCTGGGAGTCTTTGGTGAGAGGACTTTCTTGCCTTGCGAGACCTGATCCACATATTGGACCTTTAGAGCTTTGGCAATAAAGTGGCTACTAATAATAATAAAAATACATTCAAGTACTAATATAGAAGGTAGGAATGAAATAACATAGAATCTGCAAAAGAACCCTAAAACACCCATAAAACATACTTGCATATATATATGTGTATCTGCATAGTCACCAAGCTATGAAATTTGAACTACCAATGATAACATCTTATGTAATTTGCATATGTTAACAAACTCTGAAGTGCATTACACGGATTTCTATTCCACATACATTTTCTTTATTTGGTTAGAGTAATCTCTAATTCATAGATTTTTTTTTTCTTTAGAAACAGTCTTATATAGAAAAATACAATATGGTAAGGCTTAAAACTATGGGTTTGTATTTTAAAAAAAAATCAGCAGCAATTAAACCCAAATAAGAATAAGTTTCTTCAGCTTTGAGGCAGTAATAATTTACATGTCAAGAAGTTATACAGGGTTTTATGAGATTATTACAGTTTTATTCAATAAAAAATTGTTACCATGACGACAACTGTCATGCTACCTGTGAGATTATAGCAAAGAAGGACAATGAAGAAAAGGCTTCATTTTGGAAAGAATGCTTATCTGACCTGCTGAATACAAACAATACTTTACTTTGACCAATACTGACTGCAGGGCTACTATCAGACAAACTCAAAATCTAGCTGGAGATTTTGAAGCACAGTGATCTTCTTAGAAAAACAAAACAGTTAGTAAATAATGGTACATCTTTTTCATGCAAATATACTCTTAATGCCCTGTCAGATTGGTAATCAGATCTTCAGAATGAAATGGAGGTTTGAGCCTGCCAAGATTTGGGAAGAGTGGGAGAGAAAGAGTGGAGGAGACCAAAAAGGGCATCAAAAAAGCAAAAAAAACCACCCCAGAAATCCCTAGAATAATGAGAAAATGTGGTCCCACTGGTTGCATTATGGTCATATTTTGTATTTTTACCACCCATTTCAATCTTTCAACAAAATGGTTGCTTCATTGAATATGGATTCATGTAAATTTCTGGCACTGACTATGCGTTACCTCCTCTAGAACATGTAAGTTAGATTTTTATTTTTTTTCAGTACACGCATTTCACTGCCACACCAAAAAATTTGCTTTCCTACTCTCTGTGGCAGCATATGCATTTTTCTTTCTGAATAATGTGCAGAATCTGTACCCTGACTTGCACATAAAAACACAGCCAAAACAACAGAAGAGCACTAGCTGAGCACACACATCTTATTTTTATGATGGCTTTTAATCTTAGTTTGCCAGTAAACACAGGCTTTCTTACCTAGCCATATAAAAATACTTCTATTGTTAATTGCCTCTCTGATTGCTAGCCTGTTGCAAAGAGAAACTGTGAAACCTGTCACTAACTGAGTAAAACAATCAGCAATGGTTAATGGCTAAATCACATTAGAAGTATTCATTAATTAAAATCTGTTGAATCTCTTTGCAGTCCATATATAATCACAGAGTAATTAGCATTGCAAAAGTGTACCTCAGAAAAAATGCAGAAACTTTTTTAACTGAACATTTTAAAATTTGCTTCATCTATCAAAAAAATGGTTTTGTTTTACATAAGGCAATATTAGGTACATAAAGAAAAAAAGAAACAGCGATTATGTTGTTGGGCCAGATTATATAAAACTGCTATATTATTGTAATTAGTACAACAGTGACTTGGGCTATAATAGTGGCTTTCTTGTTAAAATGGCACCATTTCAAATTTATGGTCTCTAGCTAAATGAGTTTGGTGTAGCGTTGACAAAGAAACAAACACAAGCTGAATGCAG
Source organism: Apaloderma vittatum (assembly GCF_000703405.1). Taxonomy (NCBI): domain Eukaryota; kingdom Metazoa; phylum Chordata; class Aves; order Trogoniformes; family Trogonidae; genus Apaloderma; species Apaloderma vittatum. The sequence goes on along the minus strand of NW_009715580.1, from coordinate 44,592 downwards.
GCAAAATTAAACACAAACAGAAACCTTAGTTGTTTATTTGCTGGGTAGAGCCCAGAATGTTATTTTTCAAAGAACATTTACTTAATAAACGTTCTTCCCTACATTCTTACTGCATTTCCAATGCACAATTTTTATCTTTAAAACTTTAAGCACATTATGCATGTAAAAATATTGATGTACATGTACATTATAACTGCAGTGTCTGTAGTGGAGTGAAATCTTAAATATTGATAATCCAAAGCTTCAGACCAAAGCTCGGGGAGTTCTGTTGTGTTCAGGAGATTGTCTAAATAAGAGCAATAGTGGCTGTAAGTTCCTTTTTTCTGCATTACTTTTCACCCTCAGGAATCTGTCTCTCAGTTCTCCAGATCTTTTGTCCACACTCAGCTGAAAAGGGTTCTGTCACTTGTTTGAGTGGGATAGGTTCCTACTTCTTCTGGACCCGCAGCATCTTTCAATGGAACAAAAGCAGCACTGACGCAACAACATCATCTGCACCTGCAGAGGGGACAATGTTTGCTCCTTTGTGTACTTCTTATGGCTAGTGTGAACGCGTTAGAATTATAGGATCATTAAAGTTGGAAGAGATCTCTAAGATCATCAAGTCCAACCATCTCCTCAACACCACCATGACCACTAAATCATGTCCAAAAATGCCATGTCTACAAAGTTTTTTGAACAGCTACAGGAATGGTGACTCCACCACTTCCTTGAGCAATCTATTTTAATGCTTCACCACTCTTTCAGTAAAGATTTTTTTCTTTATATCCAATCTAAACCACCCCTGGTGCAGCTTGAGGCCATCTTCTCTGGTCCTATTGCTAGTTTCCTGGGAGACCAACACCCACCTCATTACCTCATTTCGGGTGGTTATAGAGACGAAGGTCTCCCCTCAGCCTCTTGTTCTCCAGGCTAAACAACCCCAGTTCCCTCAGGTGCTCCTCATAAGACTTGTTCTCCAGACCCTTCACCAGCTTCACTGCCTTTCTCTGTACCCACTCCAGCAACTCCATGTCTTCTTGTATTGAGCAGCCCCAAACTGAACAAAGTATTCAAGGTGCAGCCTCACCAGTGGTGTTTCACACCTGCAGAACATTTGATTCAAGGCATAAAACAAAAAATTAAATTAAATGTGATAAAGTTTAAACTATGTAAAAGCTTAACTAATTTCAGTAGTGGAAGCATTTTCTTTAATTTCTGTTTCATGATTGCTTACACCTTTCATAAAGAATTTTCATCAATAAGATTGTTGGGAGCAAATTACTGATTTTGACAGACTTTCTCAGAACTGTGTATCATGATTGGAAATGATGTCCTGGGTGACAATATAAGAAATTGATTTCTAGGAGCTGGGAGGGTGTTTTATTTTTCTGTCCCCTTCATTAGTTTTAATAGGTGAGATCATAGTCACACTTCAAGTGACCTGTAAGAGAAAGAAAGAGTATGCAATTTCCCCTCCTCTTTTGTGTATATTAACAGTGAATGGGAAAACTGACTATTACATATGTATTTTAATCTATGTATAAATTTCAGATAAACATGGGGCCTCAATAAGTAATATAAAAAAATTATTTTATATTACTGGAAAAAAATCTCAAGAGCTAAGCATCAGTATTGGAAGCAGTGTTAGATGCTGATTGCCTCTTTTTATTAAGGCGTATTCAACTTTAATGTCTAATGAACACTTGGGATAAAGGATGTGTTTATCAAAGAATCGACATACCCATTTAAGTTTTGAAATCTTGAAATAAATATCTATAAAAGTCTTCAGGAATTCTCAAGGGAAATAAGAAAAGAATAGACTTTATATATCAAATATTTCTAAACAAGCAATGTAATTATTTCTGAAATCCTTTGAAATGAGAACCAGCTAGGCAAATCAAACACAATCTCAAAGAAGTCAACAGTTTCACTGCTTTATTTTCCTTACTGTATAAAGTATATCATGGAAACAAAATGGAACAGCTAAGATAAAATACTCTTAACAAAGATTTTCACATGAACCTTATCTTATTTCAGCCCTGTCCCATTGTATGATGTTTTGCACAAACCTCTTCTGTCTTAGAAGATTACAAAACAGAAGTTTTATGATGACAGCCACAGAAGCCTAGTACATCACCTGCTATTTCAGTCTGAATCCAGTTGGAGAAAGCACTGACCTCTCCATTCATATTTCGTATCCACAAGGGACAGCAGCTGTGAACTGCAGGGCATGTCCTGCTGGGATGTTAGGGCTATAGCCTGAACTCTGTGAGAGAGGAGGTAAAGCTTGGCTAAGAGATTGCTTTCTGCAGGAACAAAGAAGTAGAGAACTTGCAACTGCTGTATGAGTTACAGAAGGTGAACCAGCAAAACTTAAATATGTGAGACAATTCCAATACCTACATCTTACCATGATTTGTAACGACTGTGGGCGAGCCACAAAGGATCCTTTTGTTCCTCTGTTCCTGCAACATCCAAACTTAAGCTTCCTGGATACTTCCTTCTTGTTTTGACCTGTTCCATTTATTTTCTGTAGCCTATGTCATGGCCTCTGAGTCTGCCTCGTGATTGCTTCCCTGTTACTAGTTTTATTTTCCTATATGTGAAGGAGATCTTTCTATCATATTATCATTCTATGATTCTGTGATCATCTATAGGCTGAGGTTGCTGCTATACTTGCTACAAGACTAGGGACCACATTTGTGTCATTTATCCCCTTTATTATTTTCACTCAGAGCTACCAGGCATTATCTGTTAGCGACTGGGTATATGGCAAAATTTGTAATTGGTCAGACAACAAATTACTGATGTTAATTTCTTACAAACCAACCGTGGAGCTGAGGATAAAGTCCATTTGTCATGGCCAGTGGTAGGTTAAAGATTATTATATTAAATGTTGGATGTAAGATCAGCTTTCAACATCAAAACCAGTTAAGCTTCAAAACATAAGCAGTTTACTTGTTTATAAGAACAGGTTCAGCAAGCATCTGTCAAAGATAGATGCAACATACTATTCATCAGCATTACATTTGTCTTCCACACGGTACGCGTCAGCTGCCGGCCACAAC
>NW_009715580.1:0-41532 GCF_000703405.1 Apaloderma vittatum | reverse complement strand
TGAACAGCAGGAGAGTTGCTGGTGAGGCGCTTGCTTGCCAGGTGGGGCCATGACAGAGCTTGCATGACAGCCAGCTGATCTGCTTCCTTTGTTGATGTTCTTCCCCTATGAGAATGGATAAATTTACTCCGGTAGCCAAAATAAATGACCAGGAAAAGCCATAGGCATTTTGTTTTCTCTAGAGCAGTGTATTTCTGCAACCCATGTCCCCTTCCCTGGGAATTATCCCATTATTCCCATGCAGCTAACCTGCCGCAGCTTCAGGCACTGCAGAACTTCCTCTCTGTATGCAAAGCGTTATCCAGCCCTCTAGATGCCCCCACGTCCTGCTAGCCTCATATCTTGCCCTGTTGTTTGAAGTGCCCAGGTAGGAAAGCGTGAAATGGGAGCTACTGGGTGATACACAAATTATCTCTAAATATGGAAACATTCCTCTAAATAATGTGCACGTACTGTAATGCACAAAACTGCCCAAAGCCGTAGCAGCGATGTGCCATACAGAAAAAGGAGAGAAGAGAGCACAGTGCAAGGACATGCCAAAGGGATCTCTCCCCCCCATTAGTTTGCTGTTCTTGTCCTGAAGTGATGTGTAGTTTGGATTCAGTAGCACAGAAAGTGTGAGAAGGAAGAGGAGGATATTTTTACTGGCATGTCCAGCACGTGGGGGTATTTTGGTGAATACTATAATTCTTTATCTTTCTGAATGTAAGAAACATAATTCAGCCCTTAACCTCTCTCCCCTACTCTTGCTTTCTCTCCCTCTGTAGATATACTCTTTATTGTTAGCCTAATTAATGTCATCATTATATTTTTAAACCAACCAAAAAAATTGTCTTTGCAGCAAGCTTAATGTAACTGACTCAATTTCATTTGATTTTGCTTTTTACAGAAATGGCAAGTGCTATGGTACCTAAGGAATAAAAAGGGTAATTTCCTAAATTTTTTTGGTCAGAGTATGGAATTTATAACTCTGGCTAGACAATGGCCCCCTCAGCGGCAGAGACTCATTTCAGAGACAATAGATGTTGTCCTAACTCTGTCACTGTGGCCACATCAAACCATTATTATGGCTGCAAGCCAAAGGAAGAGAAAAGAAGCCTTTTTATTATTGCTCTTCTATACAGCCTCTGTAACTTGGCAAGGTTCTTTCAAATGTGATTTTGCAAATCTTAAATGCAACATATTATATGGTGTTATTAACCTTGTATTTCGTATCCCTTTGATATGATTCCTTTGCAAATGATTGAAGTCTACATGGATCTATCCAATACCTTTAAAATGCATCCTACAAAGAAACCTTAAATAATACAGCTAAAAAGGCTTTTGTTTTACCCAGAAATTTAGTCTACTGGTGTGTATCATCTTGAAGGAAAATGTTTTGTTTGTGTTACACAAGAAATGTTCTGAGTTGTTAACTGATGTTTTTTCTTCTTTTATTATTGTCCTATAACTCACAAGGAAATTAAATTTTGTTTCAAATTATTTTTTAATAAGTTATGCAAATTTCTAGTACATGTGTAAACATTAACTGTGCGTGTTCTCTTTATTTAGGTACCTTTGTCACTAAAGTAACAGCTACAGATGCAGATGATCCAGTTTATGGAAATAGTGCCAAGCTGGTTTACAGCATTCTGGAAGGACAGCCTTACTTTTCTGTTGAGCCACATACAGGTAAGTGACTCTGAATATGAATCTCTGGGTTACAGTGACACAAGGGACCATGCCTCTTGTGTATTTCACGTAATACACTCAAGCAGGGAGCTTGTCTGTCAGTACCAAGCTGTAACACGTGTCTCACTTGTATTGCATCAGAGTTGGATCAGTGAAAAGACAAATAAAAATCTGCATTAATGATAACATAAGTAATGGTGATGCCAATATTACAGAAGTTACTGAAGCAAAACTGAAGGTAGTGCAAGTGCCGTGTGACTTTTAACTGAGTAGGGATTGAAAGATTTGGCATGAGGAATTTAATGAGCATAATTTAATTTTCAATTTGAGACTATAGTATTTCCAATTAAAGATAGTTTTGCTTGGAAATTTTAGTGAATACAGTGTGTGTGTTTTCATTAAAAGTTATTTTTCTTTCTTGATTGGATGGATCAGGGAAAAGAAAGAACATGATACTGAGCGTTCGGATGAAGTTTTATTAGAATGCATTTAGGATGACTTTATTCCTCTGTGGTTTTAAAGTCTTGAAAGGCATCTGAAAGAAGTACCAATAAATCCGTTCCCTCTTGTTTTCTGTACATGTCGTACTTGGAGCAAATTCATTTGGCTATGTCTGAGAAGTGATTTTTAAAGTGAATTGATATTATTTCTTATATTGTTTCACTTCTTAATAGTTTTTAATCACTATGAGTCAAGCAGCTGTGATCTCTTAAGGAGGAGAAAGCTATAACTCATTTTAAAACATACAAAAAACCACCTGAATTTGTATGACCCTAAAGGAGTAAAGCAGGAGTAAAAAATTCTTGTCCTGAGGCAGATTAACAAAATTAGGAAACAAATGCTAGGAGAAATTACTGAAGGATGCTTTTGATAGATCAACTGCGCTAAATTGTCTCAGCAGTAGTAAGAATTCTTAGACTCCCTATAGTCCAAAGTTCTTTAATTTTTTCTGGTGGAATTGCATAGGGAAAATTATTTCCCTTTCCTAGATGGGGAATCTAACTTGCAGGGACTTTAAGTAAACAGTATAGGTCAATAAATATTAATGGATTAATGGATTAATCCATTAAAGTATTTTCTTCTGGTTGAAGGACAGCTATTCTAAATGTGAAAACACTCTTTGGAATGTGATTCAGTATTTTATTTTCTGTGGCATATAAAATAGAGTTTTACAAAGAATAACACTAGCACAGCATGATAAAGAAACAGTAGCTTGTTTCAAAAATAAATATGTCATGAGTATTATTAATGAAGCCCCTAAGTTCATGCTGGCTGATTTGCCACAAGTCAAGTGGAAATAGAACTCTGAACAGACCCATGACCATCAAGTATGATTTGGTTCTCTTTAATACTACTAATTATTGCATGCAGTAATGACTTAACTGTCTTAATAAGAGGGGAATCAACTGTAGGATCTTTCTCAGTTTTTACTAGGGAAAGTTAGTGCTTTAGCAGGGGAACACATCAACTTTCACAAGAGGAGCGAAGAAGTGTATTCTCCACCTACACAGATTTTTCACTTCTTTCACAGAAAAATAGCCTAAAAGAAATATTCCAAATGTAAAAATTGTTTAATTTTAGGTTTGTTATTTGTATTGCACCAAAATCTTATACTTAATCCAATGAAGTAACAATTCATCACCTAAGAAAGTGATTTCTTTTGTCCTCAAAGCCAGAGGAAACTCGAAAGTTTTTTAGTGAAGCTGAAAATAATGAAAATCATTAAATTCCCTCTCCTGTCTTCATTTCCAGTAACAAATATCCCTTTGAGTAGCTGTTCAGTTACCATGCAAATGACATGTTAGTTTCTAAAGGGAATTTAATCACAAACAATTCAACTGCAGCTTTGCCACAGTCCCTGACTAAGTGGCTTCATATTATGGAGCTGCTTCTGAATAAGTGGTTTCAGATTCCCTACTTTTCTAGATCTATGGGAGATACCAATTATGTTCTTCTCAAGAACATTACAACCAAATCAGTTTATGCACTGAGACTGTCCTCTGTTTCTTTACTATCTCTATGTAATGGCCTTCAGTTATAGTGTAGCCACCGTACTACTCTTACAGCTACCCAGCGAGTACTTTGTTAAATTCAGAGTACGCAGTTGTTTCTGCGATAATCAGGTGGACATATCCATTGTTTTGTAATGTTGTAAAATTTGCAGAATTTGCTCTTGTGTCTGAGAAGTATTTCCATTCACTTCGAGAAATCTTAGCCATACTTAATGGTAAATTGTGTAGACATTTCTTTAGGATATGTTAACAATACATATACGTAAGAGTCTAATTAAGAAAGCCAAATGCAGGCAGTCACGTAGAAGCTGCAGCCACATATTGTACAGAGTGAAAAAGTTGCTCTAAAACCCAGCAGCCTTATGTTTGTGGTTCTTCTGAAGAGAAGTTTTGATTTCAGAAAATGTAAGGAGCTATCTAGCAGACTTTCTTGGTAATACCAGAGTTTTGGAGCAAGGGTATGATAATGTTTATTACATATCAGAGAAAGTTTTATGGGTCGTTCTCTGCAGTCTCAAAATGCCAATAGTATTATGCTAAGATAGCTACAATTTTGCAGTAGCTTGTGGCACTGTGTATTTCAGCTTCTAGAGGCAGTGGCGCATACAACATGCACGCTACTTTAGCAGCTATATAATTTGAACAGTAGTGCTGTTGCCGTGGACAGGTAGAGTGGAAGGTTTGTTTTAAGAAAAAAAATAATATCCAAAGCAAGTAAAAAATATATAGATCTTTGTTTGTTTCTTTATATTTATCCAACCTTAGCAATGTGAACCATCACAGCTAATATCTGTTTCATCTTAGTAACTAGGCCAGGAAACCACATTATCTTACACATTTGTATGCAGTAATCGAGAACCTCAGTGAACATTTTCATGTTGGAAGTTGTTTGTCACAGTAGTTTGTGACCGTATACAAAGCAAAGCAGAACAGCCAGGTGTAGTATTGTCTTATCCCAAACAAATCACACCTGAAGGTGATCCTCCAAGCATAGTAGATATTTTAGGGTTTACATTGTGGTTGTTCTTTGCTTGGGTTTTTTTTTTTGGAGGGAGTGACTGTGGATGTGTATAGCTATTTTTTCTCTGGGGTTGTGTTTCATTAGTGACTCTACTAAACTCATAGCCTTTCTAATTAATCTGAAACATAATTGTTTCTGAACACAGATATTGTGTCTGGAATTGTATCCTTCCCAAAATGGAATCACTGTTTTAAGAAGTGGACTATGTTGATGTGATCCACTTCAGATTGTAGGTATTTTCTGTCATTCATGGGAGCATATCAAATGTTATTAAAAGTATAGCTACTTAGAGCTGATATCCTTACAGTTTTTCTAGATGACTGGCCTGTTATTAACTTTATTAGAAATGAAGACTAAATTTAGATCTGTGTAGATACCGGCACCAGGGCAGCCATAGACAGGCTGTACTGCCTATAATATTTTCCATTTCCTGGCTTACACTAAAGGTTGTCTGACCTTACTGTTCTGTTTGAATGGTTTGCTGAGAGCTGACCATCAGGAACAGTCCCAGTCTCCTGGTTCCTCTCTCTTCTGTAGTATTCTGAACAAAAAGAGGGAGCAAACATATAGGATATGGCTTTGTGGCTGCGGTGGAAAGGGTTGCTGCATCTGAGGGTGAACGTGGGAAAAGCCATTGCTTAATCTTTTGCTTTTTTGTTCCTACTAACTTGACATTAGCAAGTCGTAGTCCTTATCTGAATCCCACTCTTGGTTCAAACTCTGATATTGCCCTCAACTTCCTTGCTGAAGCAATTCTATAATGCTGGGTGTACAGAAATAAGTACTGGTAAATGACCTGTAAAACAATAATTTTCCATTACCTTAGATAAAAAATGCATACGCTTCTGCATTTCTAGTTAGTAAGTTCTTCTGTATGAGTTATGGACACACGAACAAAGGTATTTCAGAGGTTATTTTTCATTCAGTGCACTGAATATTGCTTAGGTTAATGCTTTATTGATGGCCTGTTGTGAATATGTTTCACTTTTCAGAGGTGAGTTTTAATATGACCACTGGTTTGTTGGATGGACAGTAAACATAAATAATGCAATACAAAGACTGAAATTCAGATTGTCTACAAGAGGATAAACTTACTGTGTGGTGACGTTAGATTAGTAACGAAAGTATATATGTATTCTCTCGTAATCCAAATGGTGACAGTCAAAATGCTGGGGAAGGAGGTTCCTTAAGACTGCTAAAAGTAATTGAAGTACACTTTTCAATTTTAAGCTTTTTTAAGGATATTAAGTCACGACTGTCAGCTTTAAAATGAGATTATCATAATGGAACTTAATATGAAGTGACACTGTTCTGCAATATAGGAACAGTGGAGAAAATACATTTTCAGCTGTGTCTGACTTATTTACATTTCACATGAACTTAAATAATGTCACTCCTACACATACCTGAATTATGGTTACATGAACAAGGCAAATTACACCAAGAGCCCTACTGCACTGGAAAACACATTGTATTATTTAAGCAGAAACCCTTACTCTGTTTGAAAAAGAATAGATTTTCCATACTGCCATCTTGTATATGGTGGATTGAGAGCAGCCCTGTGGAAAAGAACTTGGGGGTACTGGTGGATGAAAAACTGAATCATAGAATCATTTAGGTTGGAAAACACATTTAAGATCGAGTTCAGATGTTATGAATATGAGCCGGCAATATGTTCTCACAGCCCTGAAGGCCAATCACATCGTGGGCTGCATCAAACGAAGCGTGGCTAGCAGGTCAAGGGAGGTGATTCTTTCCTTCTGCTTTACTCTGGTGAGACCCCACCTGGAGTACTGTGTCCAGCTCTGAGGCCCCAGCCTAGGAAAGACATGGAGGTGGACCACAAAGACAATCAGAGAGCTGCAGCACATCCCCTATGAGGACAGGCTGTGAGAACTGGGAGTCGTTCAGCCTCGCTAAGAGAAGGCTCCTGAGAGACCTTGTTGGCCTTCTGCTACTTAAAGAAAGCTACAGGAAAGAAAGGCAAAGACCAGGGAGTGTCATGATAGGACTTGGAGTAAGGTTTTCAAACTTAAAGTGCAGAATTTTACATTAGATATTAGGAAGAAAATCTTTACTGTGAGGGTGGTGAGGCACTGGAGCAGGTTGCCCAGAGACGTTGTAGATGCTCCCTCCCTGGAAGTGTTCAAGGCCAGGCTGGACGGGGCTTTGAGCAACCTAGTCTAGTGGAAGGTGTCCCTGCACATGGCAGAGGATTTGAGCTAGATGATCTTTAAGGTCCCTTCCAACCCAAACTATTTCTATGATTCTGTGATTTGTTAGAAAGCTAAAGTTCACATTAGTAAAGTTAAGATGAATAAAAGAGTCAGGAGACCTAGAAAAACTAAAGACTCTTCTAATAGAATGTGGATATTTCTTTGGAGAATGTATAATTGATTTTTTTTCCTATACCTAGCTTTAACTTTCAGGTGAAAGTGCATATGCTTTAATCAACAGAGCTTTTAATGATTTATTATATGGCCCTCTCTGGACCAGAATGTTGAACCCTGTGGTTCTGAAATCAGAACAAAAATGAGTAGGCCTAGGAGGAATGAAAACGGCATTCAGCAGTAGTCAGGTTTGAATCTCTTATTTTACTTTGCAGTCTATTATCTACCTCCATCTGGACTTTGAAATACAGTCCAGCAGAACAACAAAACAAGGTAGAGAAAGGATAAATGACAGCAACTTTTGAGCTACAGGCATTTTAATGATGTTACAGACTATTTCTTCTATTCTGGCTATTAATGTCCAGTTTATTAGGAAGGGTGCATATCAATGGTAGCACAGGCTGCCCTCACAATATTACGTGTGACTCATCATTGTAAAAAAAAGACTACTGAAATACAGAGGAAAGTTCAAAGCAGGGTAGCCAAGGTGAGAAGAATATTATTCATAATGAAAGATGGATTGAACTTAATTTGTATAAACTGGATAAGAGGTGATTAAAGAAGGATATGAAATCATTGCACAAATATTTGAGAGGTATTAATAAAAGAGAGGCACGGGGATTGTTTCTGTAATTACTCATGTTAAAATTACAAGGTAACATATTCGAACTAGAGCAAGATGGGAAAACAGTTCTGATACAGGAAGTAATCTGCAACTGTAAGGGGAAAGTAATGAGCTGATAGGAACAGAACTAACTCATGTTCAACAGAGCCTTTCTAAATAGTTCAGTTTCTAAACAGTTTAGTTTTAAACCCTCATGAGATTAGTGTAAAGAAAGAACTTGTTCAACATAAGTCAGGGCCTGGATTGACCTGCTACTTTCTAGCTCATTTTATTAACTAGTGCTGCTCTGATATCCTTGGCAATTACTACAGACTTAGAGTTAACTAAGCTTTTAACTGAAATAGTTTTAAAAGTCCTGAACTGGAATGAGTAGGTGTTCTGTCTTAGCAAGGGATGTGTAGGAACTGCTTTCCCAGAGAAGGCATCAGGTGTGTGCAGCAGCTTGCAGAAGGAAGGTCCATAGCAACATTCCCGAGGCAGCAGATTTTACTCCAGCACAAGCAAGAATTTTTGGAGTTTATACTTGGTCACTGCCATTACAACACCTTCAGCTTTGTCTTGTCAGCATTTGATGCACTTAGGCACAATGCTGAAAGCAGTATATTTTCAGTGTAGGCCTTTTCTTGTCATTGTGTACTGAGCGTACTGTGCAGCCTTAGGAGTTGCATTAAGGTGTTTGTACAGAGATTCTTTGGTGATTCTGAGAGTTGTCTTGGTGACAGCCCATTAAGGAGAGAGAGGTGTACTGACAAACCTCTACTGTGGCAGACCTGAGGGTCAGTTCTACGGTTCTTTTTACTTAGCAGTATAAAGTGCAACTATTACAGATAAGGTATGTAGGACTGGGTCCTTCAGTAGCAGCAAGAGCTGTCTTTTCTGATTAATAAAGGAAGTACAAAATCACTGCAGAGACACTTGAAAAGAGTTATGATGGTCTGTAGTTGGTAAAGATAAGTGGCTTAAGATCAAGACAGTGGCATTTGGAAAAAAGTAATTTCTGCTTCTAGAGTTTATCTAATAAATACTCGTAACAAAAAAGCTGATACCACACATTTCTTGCATTTCAGAGCAATACCTCTACAATTTAGAAAGCTAGTGAGATAGTTAGGACTTCACCATTTTCCTCATGCTGAGTAGGAAAACAGGGGCTACGTATCTAAATAAAATTGTGCTTAGTGAGACTGAGTTAGAGAGAGGAATTTGAACTACACAGTTAGAGTTGGAAAGCATTTGAAAAGGAATCCAAAGCTACTTTCTGTAAAGTGTCTAGTATAATTACAGGTATTAGAGGATCATTACAAATAAAGTCATAAGGAAGCAAGGTCGTAAATGCAGTGCAGAATGTTTGTTTACTGCATTTATTCTCAGTTAGTGAGAGGATGATCCTTTCATTGCGCTAGTGAAACGTGGTTCCAGGGAAAAGGGAATAGCTGCTAAGTAGAGGTGACAGATTTTAACCATGCTATAAAACACAGATACAAATTCATCTGAAATCAAAAGGCAGTATTATAATAGATGTTACCCAGTCATATCCTGCATGATATTCTTCAAGCAGAATACATACAATTTTAATTTACACACAATGCAAACTTGCACGGTCTACTTCAGAATGAAAACAAGATCGGAAAACACAAGAATTGAAGTACTATGTGCTGAAAAAAAAGTACAATAGATTTTAGGTTACACAAGAAACAAGAGAATTAATAAATTTATATTCAGCCTTCACCTCTCAGTTTAGCAGAAAGACAGGCAACGCCATCTTCCCCGTAATTTAAAGAAAGCAACATGGTAAGGAAATACGCACATTGTTAGATTCTCTCTTAAAGATAAAAAAATGACATAGAATTAGTCCACATAAAATGGTATAACATAGCATTCATTCCTTACCTAGTGTTTATTTTTACTGTGGCTAATGAAATTAGCTTTGAAATATATCTACATCTGACTGTAGTTCAGGCAACTGTATATGATCATTTTTCTGGAAAGTTGGCCAACTTTGCTAGACACTGCAGATGTTTTTCTTGTCCTGGTAAAATAAAAATCCTAAGATTTAGAACTAAATACGAAACGAGAATAGTTTTTTATTTAAAAGCTTATGATTTTTATGAAGGGTAATTTGAATTAAAAATAGTGGATCTGTAATCCTGTGTCACATCATCAAAGTAGTAGATTTTTTTTTAATTTTCAAGAAAGTTGTGATCTGTTCATTTTTTAAGTATTATGGTATGGGTTTTCCACAGATCTCCAAGTGAACCTTTTTTATGGATCTCTAAAACATCACTGAAATCAGTGTGCCTCATGGGAGTATAAAGAATGTATCTCATGAGGCTTTGAAGAAATTGCAAGATTGATTTTTCAGGAGTTTGGGTCCTAAATGACTGTTATATTTAATAAGAGTGTCCACCAAGATTTTAACATGGAAGGAAGATCAGAGCAATTACTTAGCTCTTCCAAAACGAAGAAGGAAAATTTCCAAAGTATGCAAGTTGCAATAACGGTCTTCATCAAAATGTGTGAGATGAATGAGATGCTTAAGAAAGGCTTTTCAGGGCCAGATTCCAATTTTGCATAGTGCTTGCTTGGTTTTGTTCCATGTTCTCAATTATTATTATGTGTAGCTTTATGGTGGTACCATAAAGAGGTCTTTAAAAAGACGGGGAGGAAAGTGAAAAGTGCAAAACAGACCTTATTTCTATTGTTCCTTTTGCTCTCTCTTATTCTTCATCAGCTATAGCCTCTGACATGCCGCTGCTTCTCCCCTGATCTTTTTCAGAGTGAGACCGTGTATATTCTTCCAAATGGGTTTTTGAAAGTAGTCCACAGGGGTGCATTTTAAACGATTCAAGTTGCGAGGCAGATTGTGCAGATTGCTCAGTGTGTGCATTTAGGACCACTGTAAAAGTAAATCCCATATCGCAGCTGTTTTATTTTCTATTGAGCAGTGTGACACCAGTAGCTGTTTAGGAAAAGCAACTCAGCCGGGAAAAAAAAAAAAAAAGTTGTTACTTCCAATATTGGGGGTGTTTTCATTCTTCGGAAAAAATGGATTGCTACTTTGTTTCTTCACCTTCCAGTCTGCTTCTTGATGTTTCCAGATTTACTGAGAGGATCCATAGCCAAATTATGATGCAGGTATCTGTGCGGTGGTTGTACTGCATGTCCATTGAATGTTTTCCCATGACTAAGGTTTGTGAAATATTTTAGCGCACATGTAGATAAAGCCTTATCTTAAACAATATGGAGGGACAGGACCTCGAGTGAGAATGCCTCAAAAAAGGATCAGGTTTATCCCTTCTCATTCTCCACACACAGTTGTCTGATAGGTTCTTAAAACATTCTGGTAATAGAAATACTACAAATTCTACAGGCATCCTTCTGTCTGTACTTACCTTCTAGAAAGTGTTCCCCTAATGTTTAACTGAAATCTCTCTTGCTGCAATTTAAACCCATTTTGTAGTTTGTATTTTAGGCCTTTATTTCTTCTCTTATCCTCAGTGGAAAAGGGCGAGTAGCTCCCAGTAATTTTTGTGTATTTGGCTGTGAAGTCTTTTCTCATACTTCTCTAACTATATAATCAATTCTTCTTTTTAAAGCTGGACACAACATTCCAGCTGCAGCCTTACCACTATGAGTAATTATTCTGGAAGGATTATTCCATAGTTCTTCCATCTAACATACTAGATAGCATACCAGGGAATGTTTGGGCACTCTTACCAGCAAAATGTTGTTGACTCATATTCAGCTCATTTTGACCCCACATTCTTTTCTGTCTTGTGAGTCACCTGCCCTATTGTATTAATTGTTTCACCCCCACAAAATACTTTTGACTTGCCAAATTGAGCTGTATTCTGTGGTTTTAGACTACCAAATTTGACACAATTGTTTTGAACTCTAATCCTGTTCTTCCAGTACTTGCAATGGCTCCCAACTTTCTGTCGTCTGAAAGGATTGATAAGTTCTTCCTGTCTTCCATCATTCAGGAAATATTGAATGATGCTAGAAGCAGAACAAAACCTATGAACTACTTCATCCATCTATCCACTTTGACAGTAAGCCATTGATAACTGTTCTGAATATAGCCTTCCAACAAGCATCTACCTGCCTTACATTAGTTTACAGTAATTCTCATCCCTCGCTTTTAAACTACTCTTTTTTTTGGCACATATCATTTTCATCCATCACAGCATGCTGAAAGTGATTACGTTTTTATTCTTGATTTGTTTCTGGGTTGAATTGAAGTAGAGCAGGTTGAATGCTCAGTGAGTTAATGTTCTGTGTGCTGTATGTGTATTAGTATTTGGTGAACTTGAATTGTTTTCTAAAAATAGATTGAAAGCATTTCCTGTGATCCCAGCCTGAGAACTAATGAATAAAGCAAAAGAACAAAAAAATACACCTGCAATTCTCTATGCATAACTCTCTTAGTCTCAATTGCATCTTTTTTATTATTATGCTGGACATTACTAGACTGTGATGAACACCATTTAAATCCACCATTAAACATTTAGTGTTTCACTTTCCATATCGAATGTTGTCAATATAATAGCACATTATAGATGGAGAAGTTTTGGAAAGAAAAAAAGAGATTTTAGTGTTTGTCCTGTTGGAGGGCCATCAAATCTAAAAGAGATTGCAGTGGATCTGCCCCCATATTTAACTGGACTGTCCCTCGCTGCTATCTTCCTGCTAGCACACTGACATTTTATATTTTGATATACTACAGCTCATTTTACTTCTCTCTTTAAAAACTTCTAACCTAATAAAGTAGATGACAGCAGCTTACTGAGATCATTGTGCACCAGGTCACCTTCTTAAAGCAGGAACGATGGATTGACTTCAGGAGTTTGTGTTGCTGGTTACTGTGCTGAAAGACAAACGGAAAGAGATACTGTCAGTACAAGTTTAGGCACTCAGTTTCGGACTTAAGGGAACAACTGGAGCCTGCATTATATACAAGAGCAGATGAAATAGTGGTTTTGGTTTTAAAATATTTTAAACAATCTGACAGATATGTTTAACAGCTTTCACAGGTTAAGTTTACTATGTGGTTTTCTGTTTCTGAATTCTGTGGGGAAGTGATGGATTTCTATAGGTGGTAGGACAGAAGTTAAAAAGTTTCTCATGAAAGAATTCTTAAAATTAATATGTATCACAGAATGAATAATTCTTGTGTTTTGGACCACAATTTCATTGTAGTTTTAATTAAATCAAGGTAGATGACATCTAATACACTTTTTTGAAAATCTCAACATTGTCTTTACCCTTGATATTAGGAAAGAGTTTAACTGGACCTTTAGCAGTTCAATATTTATGCTGATATTTACATATATCCCTAAAAATAGCCGCATAACTAAATTTGGGTCTGTACTTGACTTTTTTTCCCCTCCCTTGTTGTAGCTATAATCAAAACAGCTCTTCCCAACATGGACAGAGAAGCCAAAGAAGAATACTTCGTGGTCATCCAAGCAAAGGACATGGGAGGACATATGGGTGGCCTCTCTGGAACTACGACAGTGACAATTACACTCACTGATGTTAATGACAATCCTCCTAAGTTTGCACAGAGTAAGTGCCATTATGTGTATGCCTTCTGCTGTACAAGAAAGTAATATAGTGCTTTGGGGTTTTTTATCAATCTTTTTTCTTTTTATCATCATCATATTGCATGACTTCATAATCTAATTTAAAAATATGTAGCTACTGCTAGAGAAAGATTAATAGCCCTCTGCCTGATTAAGAGCTTAGGAAAGAGGGAATGACATCCACAGCTCTCTGTCTTTGTTGTTACCCTTCTAACATACACACTAAAGGGTTTGGAGACTTTTTTTTCATATATTTATTTGTTTTCAGTGCAGTTATATCTGAGTCCTAGTTCTGGTTGCTGTTATATGTACTTCTATCCAATGCAGTCAAGTGATACCGCCAGTAAAAGACATATATACCTGATAAAAGAAATAAAGGCTTGACTAATTAGGTAATAGTGAAGAAAATAAAGAAAATAAGTCTGGAGTCTCAATAATTGTTGATCTTTAATTCAAAATCCATATTTACTACTGTGGTGCCAATGGATATCTTGCTGGGTTAGGTTAAAATGATTTGGCATCCTGCTGAGATTCTCTTCAGGCTTTGTAGTCTATTTCAAAGATGAAGACAAAAAGAAAGAAAAAGGAGAAGGAAGAGCATAATGACTGGATTGATTTTATTTGGAACAGGTGCAGTCTAATACATTATTAAAAACTTACCTTTTTATCTAACTTGTTCTGAAAAACTAAAATTGTATGGTGTTGAGAGTCTTTTCTGCAGCTGGAGAATGTTCACATCTAGACATTGTATCGTATTTGCTTTCTTAGAAGCGTGTTTTTCTAACAAGGTACTTATGCAGCTGATGTAAAATCCATCCTTTTACACATATGTAAGACTGGAATTCCACTTTTGCACTGTTAGAAGACGCAAAGAGTGAAATGGGTTTGTCCTAGTACTCTGCATGTGACACTCTCCTGTAGCCTAGAAAATGCACATACAGATATAGAGAAAAAATATACAATAAATAAGCATAGATAAAAGCTTATTTGCAAAATATATATTTTATTACCTTATTTAGTGAGTTTTAACAGATAAGTACTCTGTGCACAATAAAAGGTCATTGTAAAGTAAGAAATGCATAATTTTTTTACTTCATATCTCGTTGCACTACATGCATTTGTATCATAGTGTTTTCCAATGTATTTCCCTAAAAATGCAAATATCTATAGTTGAGACCCCTGACTGAACCGTATCACCAGAACGCAGAGGGTCATTCCTTTTATACCTGCAGCTGTAACTTGGTGGCTACAGATCTACTTTTGCCAGCTTACCTGGCTTTTATATTTGTATCAGCACTTTCTGTCTCAAAAAGCCTTTACCTGACAGGAAGAAAAAAAGCTGGTCAGAAAATCAGCGACACAGCTGGTACGAATTTGTACCTTTGCTGGAGGAGGAAGCATGGGGGGAGTGCATATGAGGGTGAAACCATCCTTCCCCTGTGCAGTTTACCCGTTTGTTCTCCTGTAGTTTGGGTACATTGACGCAGTGACTGGGTAGCACAAGGGAGACTGCATCACAGATCCCCCAAATGTATTTTCTCTATGAAAAATGTAATTTTCCTTCAGCAAAGAGCTGCTGTCTTTGAAGCTGTTATAGCTAAGGCATTCCAGAGCATAATTAAAGCTACCGTCTAGGAACAACTCTGTTACAACACTGACCATTATGCAACTGCACTAGAAAGAGCCCTGCACATATATACTTTTGTATTATATAGACGTATTGTGTTTAATAAGGATGAGTCGTAGTAAATATTTTAAGTTGATGTTATTCCAAATTCCGCCTTTTTAAGCTAAGTATTCATAGCATTCTGCCTCGTATTAGAGATCAGTCAAGACTTTGGCCTTGTACAAGAGCTGATCGAGTCTAACATTTTTTTACACTGTTGAAGCACGGTTTGCATTTGCCTGGAAAGGAAAATAAGAAGGGATCAAACTTACAATAAAGCCTAACCAGAACGAAATAGAAATTCATAAGATGTAATACATGCTGCTTTCACAATAAATTGTAATGAACTCAGAAAGCGGTATGTTTTATCGGTTTATTGTTTCCAGCCAGGACAGAAATGTATATTTATGGTTTGATTTGAAAGAGAGTTGGCCTCCTGGGTTTTCAAAATGAAAAAGATGAACTTTCACTACTTCTGTGATCTCTTTGAAATAATTTTAGAGGCATTTTCTAAGTCACAGAAGTTTTTAACCTGGCAGTTTACCATAGGATTGTACTGAGAACAACCGTGCACTGCTGTGAAAATCAAGGATTTTCAAAGATGCATAATGTGAATTTTTGGTCACCTCTGCACTATGACATCTGGAAAGGACAACTCATACTTCTTAAAAGCATTTTATGTAAAGGAGTCAGCAGCATCATATTATGTTT
The DNA here is from genome assembly GCF_000703405.1 of Apaloderma vittatum. Classification (NCBI taxonomy): domain Eukaryota; kingdom Metazoa; phylum Chordata; class Aves; order Trogoniformes; family Trogonidae; genus Apaloderma; species Apaloderma vittatum. The sequence continues at coordinate 25,854 of NW_009715580.1, read as the reverse complement.
TTACAATATTTTGTAAATTATCTTAATAATATGGTTGAGGGGTGAACTTGTAGTGGAGGATTAAGGGTTGGACTCGATGATCCCAAGGGTCTTTTCCAATCTGATTTGTTCTGTGATTTCTATGATTCTATAATAAATCTGAGAGAAAAATATCAACTTAAAAATGCAATCAACTGTGTCTGGAGACTCAAACCACAAAGCGTGGACACCAGCATAAATTATGAACACATAATTTAGTCTCCAGAGGCACTTGATTGCTTTGGCTGCTTGCTGTATGTGAGGCATTATGAATGTTCTTGAGGAATCTTGATGATCTCCAAATTATCTGTAATAATTTAGCCTAGCAATGTTAAAGAAAAAGAAGCGTTTGGGGATAAACTATGTGTGTAGCTAATATAGGTATTTGTGAATTCCTCAGTTTCCAGACTACTTTCAGCTGTTGCTAGTGCAGTCAGCCTTCAAACAGTTTAAGCAACAACTCCAGAACTATTTTTTTAAAAAAAACCACCTGCTAGCTGTACCAGACCTCAAAAGCTGCACATTGAGTTGGAACAACTGTGAGAACAGAAAAAGAACAAGTCTATAACCCTGTATCAAAAACTATTTTAATGGTCTCATCTGCTAACCTTGACTTCCTTTTGACTATTTTAACCACCAGGTAGCACAGCAGTTGATTAGATCTTGTATTAACCATAACTTCAACAAGTGTAAATTACCAGGAGGTAAAAAAATGAACACTCCATGAACACTTTGTGATGTAAAGCATTCATGTTTCTGCTATTTTTCAGAGTACTTCTGAGAACTAGAAAATAAAATAATAAAATTGCTGGTTTGAGTTTTCTCTTAATAAAATGATTACCCCAAATAATCAAGTTCTAAATACATTTTTGACACTTCTTGAATAGCACTATCTAATGGATTTTAGTCTAACCCTACAACCAAATATTAAATATAGTAATGTTTACTATGAAAAGTTATTGTTTCCTCTACAACATAAGTTTTGGGACTTCCCTTGAATGTTTCTTAATTAGTTTCTTAACAGAAAATGCAGGTGGAAGAGATTAAAGAAACAAAACCAAATCAAATTAAAAGGGTCAAAAAAATAGTAAAGATCTAAAATGGTTTAAGGTATCTTTAAAGTATTAGAACAGTTTTCTACAGAGTAAAAGTTGAAGTTCAGTGGTAAGTTCAACAGTGTCTGCAGGAGAGGGCGTTGCATGCTTCCAGTGTTGCAAGTGGCTTAATTTTTATGTTTGCTAACAGTAAGCATCCCTGCAAGGAAGAAGCAGGACAGTACTCTCATGAAAAGAGCATTCACATACAGTAAACTGAATATCGCTATGTAAGGAACACGTGCTGCTTTCCGTAAATAAATTGTGTAAATGTGGTTTATATCAGTTCCACATCTCAAGAGTTTTCATTGGGAAAATACAAACGAATAAAAAGCACAGAAAAGATACTGGAATCAGGTGTAATGTTTAGTCTTTTCCTCTTATTTGCAAGGTCTGTATCATTTCTCAGTAATGGAAGATGTTGCTCTTGGTGAACCAATAGGAAGAGTGAAAGCAAATGACCTGGATACTGGAGAAAATGCTAAATCATCCTATGATATTATTGAAGGAGATGGAATGGATTTCTTTGAAATTACTACAGATGCCCAAACACAGGATGGCATTATTAGAGTGAGAAAGGTAAATATCTCTACTTAAAAAATACAACTACTCAGCCAGACTTTACTCTGTGACAAAATGCTTGATTTCTAAGATTCTTTTATCTGTGAATGAGGAGTCAAGCTAGTGATGTGATAAAAAATTGATGTTATTAGCCATGTCCCTCAAAACTGCTGTTTAGGTGACAGTTGGGGAGACAACCATGGAAGTATTTCAGTGCTGAGACTGTGTTAATCTTATCTGGGCTTTCAGCTGGTCAAATCGTATAGGTTTTTCTTCCTCATTTCCGAAGGAGAAGAGTAGATTGGAATCTGATTTGTTGGTGGTGTAACCTTCCGTAAAATCTTGGCTGAATATTCATCAAATACCTTTTCTCTATTATTTGGTATGTGGTATAGCTAGTTATATTCTGTTCAGAGAAAAAACAAAGAAAATCACAGTGTATTACTGAAATCACCTGATATGTGAGAGACAGTCTTCCACCTCGTCTCATATTGAACTCTTTTTGCTCAATGATCTCAGTGAACCTTCTCAAGGAGATCAGTACGGCGTCACATGGAAAGTGCCAAATTCAAGTCCTAAAGAAGGCTACAATTCTGTTACCTTTTGTATGCTTGTACAGTCTTGATATATGCAAAATGAGATATTTGAATATACCCAACAGAAGGACAACCCAATTATTTACAGATATATGGGGAGAGACAACATATCTAAACCAAAACCTGGCTAATAATCTTAACAAAATATTATTTGCAGATTTAATTTGTATTATTTTGGGGGGAAGAAGAGGCAGGATTCTCACGCTGTGTTCTGAAAAAGAAGGGTTCAGATATGTAGTGTATAGCACTCTAAATTAATCTTTTTTAAAAAAATAAAAGACACAAATCCAAACAACAAAAAAACCCCACCAAACCAAAAGATGGGGTTCCAGAGAAAAACAAGAATCCAATGAGAAAACAATTAATATTTAACTTGTATCTGTAATTAAAGAGGTCAAGCAGAGTACCTGTCAAAAGTTTATATTTTCTTTTTCTCTGTGAATAGGTCAGAACTCTAGAAGTATAATGAAATGATGTACATTATCTAAATTTAGTTCTGTTTTCCTACAGAGAAAATTATGATACACATCCTTGATCTTCCTTCCTGTTATTTATTATATGCTGTGGCCTCTTTTGTAAACTAAGGCAATTAGCCTTTTGCCCCAGTTCCCTTGGCTTTATTTCATAACCGAAACACTAACATAGTGTTGTTTCATATATTAATTTTGACTGCAATAATTATTTTGGTTCTGCTACAGGAGATGATGTATGGAGGCTACTGTTCACCAGCAGATTTTCTCTAGCATGAATTCGTGGGTTTTAGACAATGCAGAGTAAATTTTCAATATGATATTCTGAATAAGCATGACTAAATGTATTGGGGTGCTGTCATTTCTGTAAAGCATATGAAAAGCAGTTGAAGAAATGATATAGGAGCCATGATTGGCAAATTGTGAATATGCTGATTTATAAATCACCATTCATAATTACAAAAGCTTACTAATTTAAGAGGTGCTAAAGAACCAAGATTTTCTCATGTTTACTAGAATTTGTGAGAAAGAGCAAATCCCATTAGAACTTGATTCACACCTGAAAAAAATCAACAACATTTGAAAGTATACATATTGAAGACTTTGGCAGACTTTCTGAAGGTTCCTATTTGTGCTCTTGCTGGTATTTGCATTGCAGATCCAGAGTTTCTATGTCCTTTTCTTTTTATCCCTGGGACATTGTAATGCAAATCTTAATATCTTTCCGATGCTTAGCAATTTGCATCTTTGAAATTTGAATCGTTGTGAGACACAAGAGAATTATATAGTGAATATACTGATGTGCTTCAAGACACAAATTTGAATCTCCTATAATGAAAAATTCTAATATTCAGGAGTGTTACAGATTTGGGGTTTATTTGGTATTTCATTCCTTTAAACCCACTGTGTTTTCTTCGTTTATGTTTTAATATGGAACCGTAAAATAGTAAAAACAATGGTGACATGGCAGGTATATTGATAGAATAATCGGTTTCATGTTTCTCTCTCTGAAAAAAAAATAAAAAATAATTGCTACAGGTTTAAGAAATTCCTGAGAGATGTCTACCTCATTTACCCTTATAAACTGAAATGCAGGGATACCTGAAGTGAAATAATATAGAAGTACTTCCTTATATGATTAACTCAACATTTTTCCACATAATGCCTCATGTGTCCAACATGTAATAATTGCTAGTTCTTTGCATTTCTCACGTTGTTCTAGAAAGTAATAAAATATTTATTCTTTGTGGAGCTAGTATAATTTTTTCCTTATCTCCAACTAACAAAGTGCATGATTAGTATGCAAGTCACGTCATCACCAACAAATTTGTAGTATTTATCTGATATGTAATTGTAATGTTATAATTCATGAGAGGGAGAAATTTTGCTAAATTTCTTGTGAAAAATAAGAAAATAAAAAGAGTCTTGTTTTCTCTGAGGCTGGTTAATAAACAGATGTCAACACATGCCTAGAAAATTTGCAGGTTGGATTTCTGGGAGTGAGAAGTGATTTCATTAAAACTCACTGAATGTGCTTACATGCACACGACTTTCATTCATCAGCATTATATTCGCTTGTTCTTCCTCTGTGGCCATTGGTAAAAGACATTTGTCTTTGTCATTCTTAACAGCCACTGGACTTTGAGACCAAAAAATCCTATACTCTGAAGGTAGAAGCAGCCAACATTCATATTGATCCTCGCTTCATCAGTGGAGGACCATTCAAGGATACAGCAACGGTAAAAATTGTAGTAGAGGATGCTGATGAGCCACCAGTCTTTTCATCACCTACTTACTTACTGGAAGTTCATGAAAATGCTGCTATTAACTCTGTGATTGGTCAGGTGACTGCCCATGACCCTGACGTGTCTTCCAGTCCTATAAGGTAGTGCTACTTTAAAGAATACAAAGAATACAAAAGTATATTTTCCCAGACATTGTATGACATTGTTCTCATGCTGTTTGATCTCTATGAAAATGCTTGTGTAGGATTTGTTTGATGATGTTAGATTTATCAGTTCAGATAATTTTCAAAATCGCAGAAATGCTCCTTTCCACATGAGTAGTCTTATGAAACAGTAGGATTGCAATGAAAGTAAGAAATAGGTTGTATGAGGTCAGATGGAGTTGAATCATCAGTGTATATCTCTGCAGTTGTTTTAAATTATCCACTAGTGTCTGCACTAAAACAATACTGGGCTTATTGCACATAGATATAGGGTTAACAAAACGTATTTTTTATTCCTTTGGCTAAACCTCACTCCTGCTTTAAAGATAGAAGGTCAGAGATGATTGTGCTTATAAGATTTTTGCATCTTTGATTTGCAATATTTTCCCTTTGAACAAAATCTTGAACAAAATCTATTATTGCAGTTTTGTCAGATCAGTGTTTTCTGTCTGACTGTGATGAACACACGTGTTCTCCTCACCCCTTTTAATGGTTAGTATGGTAAGATTTGAGTGTCCCTAAAAGGCATTTTGCTATGTGTAGTACTGCCTGCTAAAAGCATTATGAAAACAAACACCAAAACATCAAATTCATAGTAAAGGTATATTTGGAGAGAGTCTATTTTATAATAGCTATCACTGTACCTTTCTGCCTTAGGGAATTTAAGCAGTCTTCACCATTGTGAGGATGATGCTAATTATTATAGTCTATCACTTAAATCCATTTTCTAATCTTCATCATTTACATCAAGTTTGTTGCAAAGCTGGACTTTAAACCTTTATTTAGGCAGCATACATGCTGCATGTAATATTTCTATTATTTTCAGAATTATAAATTCAGAATTTTCAATATGTTTGAATATATTGAATTTTTGTTTGGAGAAGTTGGAGAGTGCGTTGGAGTCTCTCATTTCTAGATCATCCTTTCAAAACTAGCTAAAAGTAGCATTAACTATCACAGATTTCTATACAGGTAGATTAAAATATTTTCTACCGCAGCACACAACCCAGACAATTTTAATAGGCACTGAATTTATTTTCTCACCAGAGAACCTCTCAGGATGATCAAGGGTAGTAATCTGATCATAGAAACTGGAAATAAATGAGGGTAGTTACCCAGGTTAGAAATATGCTATATATACAGAAGAAAACAGTAGTACGGAATGCACAGAGTTTGATCTGTCACAATTTAAGCAGTGGCTCCACCCCTGATTTTATTACTAATGTCCCCTAGCCTGTGTGAAAAAGGGCTTGCACTGCTGCTACAAAGACAGGTTCTTCTGAGAGATGGGTGAATCCAGCCATGGTGACAGCTTATGGGCTTTCTTCCCTTTCTTACAGCTCGGTAGTAACTTCTCTTTCAATTTAACTTCAGTTCCTTCCTTCTACCGTGTTCTGCTTTGCTCCTGGCTTGGTCTTGTGCTCTTCTTCCTCTTGATTGTGTCCTCTTTGTTCCTCAGCCTAGCTTCAACTCTGCTTGAGTTTTAACTTGGATATTTTCCCAGTCTTGTTCTGTCTCCCTGAAATTTTTTTCTAGTTCTGCCCCGAACTCCTAGTAATTCAGATCAGCTACAAGCCCACCTATGTCCTAAAATTGAACCTCTTTATTCTGTCCAAGCCCCCAAAAATGCACTTAAATATCTATTTCATTTCCATTTTTCATTATTTTTCAGATCAAGGTATTTTCAAAGGCTTTAAAACAAAAATATTTCATATATGCAAACTGAATTACAATGTTATTACTTGTCAACTCATATAGGAACAATTGATATACATGAAACAGAATGGCCAAAATTCATTAAATTTCAATACAAAGGTAATTAATTACCTTTATAAGATTTGGTTTTTTCTAAGGTATTGGCTTGATAACTAATTAAGGAATATACAGAGCTCAATTTTCTATGCCACTTTTATTTTCTTGTTTGCTTACCTGAATAAATTGACTTTTTCTGGGATAGCTCTGGAAAGTCCAAATTATTTTTTAAAATATCTTGCATGAAAGTATTTCAAGACAAAAAGAAGAGATTTCAAGTTAGTCATTCTACTATTATGGGAGCAAAAAATACTCATCAGAGGCAGGTAGGGAGCAGAAATGCAGTCCTTTTTTTCAATTTGGAACAAAATTGGAACATGTCAGGTTCTAACAAAAATATATGAAAGCATTGTTTTATTGCATTAGAATGTTTCCTTTTGATTGTGAATTTCAAGTGTTTATACTGTTATTATATCACATATATATTGTAAATTTTATGTATATGTTCTATGATACACTTGGAAAATTTAGACATAAGTTAAAGATTTGAAAAACAGGATTAAAACATTCTGTTTTAAAAATAATGAACTGTTTTAATACTGCCTGGCCATATTTAATGCATTTTTTTCTTTGAAACAGAGTTTTAAGAGTCAACAATCAGTTGCATTTCAGGGAAATTATATTTTTCAGGAGATATTTTTCTATCAATATTTCGGTTAGAGCTTTTTTTTGTAGCTGTTATAAAAACCTCAGCAACACAAACAAAAATGTGAGTCATTTTATGTGCTACCAATACCACATCTGCTGCCCATTAATCTTATACACAGAGACTCAGTGAACTTGGAGTACTGCAGTACCATAAATAAAATAAAACTTGTAGAAAAGAGGAAATAGTCTGATAACTGAATCATAAGACCAAACATTAAAGAATTTAGAAAATTATTATAAAAATATAGCACCTGAAAAGGGCCTACAGGAAAGCTGGAGAGAGACTTTTCATATGGGCATGTGGTAATAGGACAAGGGACAATGGTTTTAAACTATAGCACGGTAGATTTAGGGGGCCAGTTAGCTCAGTCAGTTGAGTGTGGCACTAACAACGCTAAGGTCGCGGGTTCGATTCCCATTTGGTCCCCATGTGTTGCCTGGTCTAGTCAAGAGGTGGTGTCCCTCGCGGCAGGGAGGCTGGATTAAAATGATCTCTAAGGTCCCTTCCAGCTTAAGCCATTCTATGATTCTATGATATTGTGAAGACATTACGAAGAAGTTCTTTGCTGTGAGAGTGGTGAGACACTGGAATGGGTTGCCCAGGGAAGTTGTGGATGCCTCATCCCCAGAAGCATTCCAGACCAGGCTGAATGAGATTTTGAGCAACCTTGTCCAGTGGGAGGTGTCCCTTCTCATGGTGAGGGGAGGTGGAACCAGATGATCTTTAAGGTCCCTTCCAACTCAAGCCATTCTACCATTCTGTGAAAACAGCCTGGAAACACACTTCTATGTTGTTGTGATTTTGGTTTTTTTTATTAAAAAAAAAGATTTAACCTCATTTCTATCCAGTACAAGAGCACCTTGTTTTTCACGCTTGCTTAGAAGAGACAAAACATATTCTCTGATCTTACCATCACTTGATCTAAATGGTATGAGGCCTATCATAGATTCTCTTGGGAAAAGCACTGAGTGAATTCACCAAAGCTAACTGCCAAGCCTTGCTGTAGTTTATTTAGTAGGAATGGTATATTTTGGCTTATAGCATAATTAGGCTTCAAAGATCATTATCTATTAGCATACAGATCTATTGATTCCAGTAGTACTTATTTCATGTTTCTGTTGTTATTCTATAACCATGGTCTATTTATCTGCAGTAAATTATCTTGGATAAAGCATGATCCAAGTGCATAGAAAAAAAGTATGAGTAATAATGTTTCTTCCTATACTGTATCCGTCCTCCTATAAATCACTGCCCTTCAGTGTCTTTCTCTGTGGAGAAATAAGCTTCACTTTAGCAGGTTTTCCTCATTCATATCGACAGAGATTTCATCTTTGGCAGCAGTTGATCATTTTCTTAATTTACAGCAGGCCATAACAACCTAGATACAATATTTTCTGCCTTCCTAATGGTACAGCTGTTTATCTGTCACTAAGCAGTGTGTCCGATCTGGTTGGCACTAATAAACAATGGTGATTTACCACTGATGAGGTATCACTACTGCGATTCAAATCTTAGCAGGTGCGGTGAAAAAGGATTTCTGCTCTTATTTACATTGGTGCAAATAAAGAATAGATCAAATTAAGTCATAAAAGCCATAGCAATAGTGCAGGAGCAGGGCTGACAATCAGTTGAATTCCCCTGTTAAACCATAAGTTGTTCCTATAATTGCCATAAACTAACCAAATCTCCTCAGTAACCTGTACTGGGTTTATGGCAATTTCAAAAGATATTATTTCCCAAGATATTCTTTTCTCATTTTTAGAGAATGTATGTTTTATGTATACCTTATGGATCTGACAATGCATTCCCATTAAAAAGAGTTACAATACCATTATCATGAAAAGAAAACTGCAAACATAATATTAGCTTTCCCAGCTTTATGATATTGCATATTTTATTTTTTATTTTTGTACCAAATATTTATCAAATTAAAACCAGGAGAGGGTTGTACCTTTTTGTAGTCTTGTAAAACCATGTAAATTATGTTAAGAATGGTTCATTCTGAATACTGGTTTTGCTTTGTGAATAAATACTGTGGGGATGAGGTGAAATGCAATGAAATCAACTCATGGATGTTATGCTCCCAGTTTTATAACTTAAAAAATTGTGTTGCAGGAAGACTGTGAATGGAAGTTTAAAACAGGATTGATCCTTAGAGAAAAACTGTGTCTCATCTCAATGGAATTTATGTTAAGCCCAGGTCAACTAAACATTAACTAGCATATAAATGATTCTTATTTTATTTCATTTGTGGACCGTAAAATTTTCATATATGGTTGATATCAGAAGAGTTCTTTCTGCAACACTACATAAATATCTAGTATTACAATATAGCTTTAAGTGATGGAGTTTTAAAAGAAGTTATCTTGATTGCTGTCTTTGTTGTATATTATTGAATGAAATCTTAAACCTGTGAAAGTCTAAGATACTTTTTACTATCTTCACTAGTACCAGAATTTTACTTCTAATACTTTAATTGGAGCTAGGGAGACATCAAAATAAAGTTAAGATACATTTTCCAAAATGATTGCCTGAAGTTCGGTACTTACAGCTTTATTCTTCCACACAAGTGACCTGATTTCAAGAAATGCTAAGGACAGCACAATTCCTATTAAACCATTGAGAACCGAGCATGTAGAGCTCACTAGAAAATCATTTTACTCGAATTTCCAAATACAAATAGATGCATGTGCCTCGCTTTAGGCACATATATTTAGAATTTTACTTCATATTTTTTCTGATGTTCTTCTTAACCAAACTATTAAGTTTTAAGTGAGTACCAGGAATTCTTCTCAGTGTTTGAAAACAGAAAACTTAAATGCCTAACAAATCCCATTGCCTAGTTAAACAGGTGTATCCCCTCTTAATTCCATTAGTTGTTAAGTACCTTACAAGTGTGATTATGCTAGCCTTGGTCTTTACTAATACAGTCTTTAAACATTTAAACTTTAAGATTTTGATAAATTTTCGTAATTTAAAACTATTTTTTTAAAGTGAATTGTATCTGTCCCTGGAATAAAAAAAGAAGGACACCGTAATCCTAGACTTTGAAATCAAATCCTAATGCTGGGTGTGTCAAAATCAATTGTGTTGTGCTGGAATGACTTTCAGTTCATCAGAATAAGTTTGTTGTAGCATATAAAGGAACTTCCAAATTAGTTTTTTTGGGGAAATTGCTTATGATAAAGCATAAATAGGAGTGGAAAAATCGATTTTCAGATAGTGCTACCATTGTCACTATAGCAAAATGTGTTTTTGTTCTTTTGTCAGTGAATTTAACAGCATATTTGCAAAAATAAATGTAATGATCTGGTGATCTGAGTCACTTTTCTGACCATTATATAGTGTAATCCAGTCTGATACTATATCCTAACTCACCATATTATGCCTAGATATAATGCAGAAGAGATGTAAAAATTGTCAATCCATGCTGTTAGGTTCTGTACTACGTAGACACAAAGGCTTCAAAGGCTTTTATATAAATCCACAATTTGGGTTAAGCAAACCCCATTGAAATCAATCTTTTTTTGAACCATATCAATAGTTTATCTCTCATTTTGTACCTTTCCTGTCAAAAATTTGTAAGACTTAATTTTGTGATTTAGTTTCTTTTTGCAAATAATACATTAATAAAATAACTCTGTGAAAATGGACAAAGATAAAAGCTTTCCTGGACATCCTGTTCTCAGCTTTAAGTCATCATCCTGCTTAATGCACCATTGTAGCAATCTACTGCAGCTCTTCTTGTCAAGCTGGCTCTGTTTAGGCTGGATAATTTACCTAGACATTCACATTTGCAAACTGACTACATGTCACATGAAACTTGTTTTGTTAAAAATCAGTGATGTCAATCCATAAAACAATCAGTCCTGCAGCGTTTAAAGCATTTTACAGGAAAATGGTGATTCACTAACTACATTCTGCCCATGGAACTGCTTGAACCATAACCAAATAATACATTTGGTGAATCCTTCATGCTTCATTACTCAGAAATTTATGGGTAAAATAATATTATTCAGCTCTTTTCAAAATAACCATGAAGCCCACCATTTTTTGTGTGCTTAATACATTACTGTTGAAATTATCATCAGTTACTGTGAAATACCATAGAAACTGTCTAATAAATGTGATGGATTGTGTAATTAACTCTTGATCAGCACCGTTTTTCAGAGATGTTACCCAGTGATCCTGAGGGCATTTTATGACCTTCACATTGGGCATGCAGCTAATTACTCCTTGGGCAATAATTATTAAGATTTTTTTTGTCTCAGTTTGTCATTTTGTCTTATAAATTATTATGCTATTGAGCTTCTCGATCCATTTGGCTATAGAACTGCAGCTCTCAGAGGGCTCTCTAAGTTGTCTTGTGATTGTATGGATTACAGCAACTTCATTAAGTAGATTACAGGGATGTCTGTTTTGTAGGTTTTCCATTGATCGGCACACTGACCTTGAGAGACAGTTCAACATCAATGCAGAAGATGGGAAAATAACTTTGGCAACACCACTGGACAGAGAAACAAATATGTGGCACAACATAACTATTGTAGCTACTGAAACTAGTAAGTATTTGTGTTTGCTGATTTTTCACTCTAGTTTATAATTAGTTTTAACAGTGTGTGCGGTGGGAACTGTATTTAATTCAGTAAAAAGTAAAACATGTTGGATATTTAAATTACGGAATTTTTGAAAGGAAACTTAGTTTCTGCTGAAATTCCATTTCTTTTCATTTTCAAAACTCTTTTTTAGTGAATACAATCGTGTAGGTTTTAAAGAGATACAGGAGTACATTTATACAGGGTATATATGGTAAACGCTCAAAAACGTTAAAAAACCCCCAGCAAAACAAAAGCCTGATAGTTAATTTTATTAAGAAAGAAAACATAAAGCTTTGTTGTTGCAGAATTAAATAGTAGACACAAGTCAGAAGTTCTTAACGCTGAGTGATATTATGTTGCAGTACCATAAATGATTAAGCATGTGGGTAATGTTGCACGAAAGTAGTCCTATTTGATACATATGAATAAATTTACTGAGATACAGCTATAGACAAGAACATGGATTGTTCAGATCCACAAAACTGTTGTGATTGGGAGCCAGGAGTGTCACCCTGTGCTTCTTTTCAAAACCCAACATGTTAGGAATTTGTGACAAGTAACTGGAAGGACATACATAAATGAGAAAGGTCTGAGTTTAAAATAAACTTGCGATGCGACTTACAACTCCTATAAACTGTTTTCCTATGACTTACCTTAATAATTGCCAGTAGTGTAGTAGTGCCAACAGTGCGCTGTTAATTACTGTTAAATCTTGCGGGCAAACACTACTTTGATAAATTAGAAAGAATATTTTCTTCTTCCAGGAAAACCAAGCCAACACAGGGCATCAAACTATATAAGGAAAGAAAGTAAACTCTAATTTCATAGGGCATATTTTGCCCTGGTTAATATCAAACCATTTAATAAGTTTCATATTTTTATAGGAGAAAGATATAAAATTTCCATATAAATTTCCTCAAGACGTGAGGTGTCGGATCGTGAGATATACTAATGGCAAGAAAAGCAGAATTATTAGGTTTTGATCCAAAGTTTTCGGACTTTGGAATAGTGAGATGTAAAGTGAAGTAGTTTTACATTTTGTTTTCTCCAAAAAGTAACAAAATAAAAAGAATAATTTTTCAAAACCTCCCATTAATTTTTTTTATCTCCCTTTTATGTGTGTGTCAGAGCAAAGTTAACAGAAGTGCACTTTACTAAGCCACATCAGAATCATAAATCTTCCTGTTGCATCTTCAGATTTTAAAAATGTAATTAAACTCAAGAATTGTGGTAAGAAATCAGCATTGTCATTAGGCTTCATGGGAGCCTCAGCATCTATCACTATTGTAAAATTGCCTCTTATCAGACTGTCTATGAAAATAATAATGCCAATCTTGTTCTAAGCATTTGTGTTTTTTTGCTTATTTTTGCATTCCTGATATAATTATTTGACATTTACGTAAAAGAAGAGCTTAATTTCATAGGCTACTATCTTTGCTTGTTTAAGAGAAATTATTGTTAAACTCCTCATGAGAAACTAAATTTGTTCAGAGAAGTGTCAAGCAGAGTAAAATGGGCATTTTTAGATTTTTTTTTTCCAACAGCAATAAGCAAAATATCTTCTAAAATAACAGAAATATGTTGGAGGCAGACACAAGCAGCAGATGAAAACACAAAGTGTGTCATTACGATGCTTTCACTGACAGTAATATTAATGGACTCTGATCTCTTCCATAAAAATAAATATGACAGCATCATTTGTACAGGAGCATTTTCTCTTCCTGGTCTAGCTCGTTTCTAGATTCACCTAAAGGCTCACCTTTATTCTTCTAGGGCTACGATCAGACCATTTCATGGATATTACACTTGCTTACTAAGTGTAATCCATGATCCTTGATTCCCAGCATGGTAGATCTTACGTATACCCTAATTTACCAACACTTTAATAGGTAAACGCCAGGTTTTGGCAAAACATAAATCACTATTTCAGAACTTCATACTCATAAGTTGCCTGCAGCTAAATTTGTGCTTTAGACATGGGTGACTTTTGGCAGTTTTCTGCTGTCATAAAATTATTCTTTTGTATCATCCTTCAGCCACTGTCTCAAGTGGGAATCGTCAGAGACAAAATTGATCTGGCTGAATTGTGCTTTACGTCTGCATTTTCACCTGACTTGAGGATGAAGATTTTTAGATTCAGACTAGCTGATTGCTTTGAAAGTGATCAGATTTAGAGTGTGTGTGTGGGTAATTTTAAACATGCTACTTCTTTTTAATCCCAGTGCCCCAAATTTGAACTTAGCCCTTTCATGTCTGACAAAACAGGAATACAAATAAAAATGCCTGAGCCGGTGGAGACTGTGACTCTTTTCTGTAAGTACTTAACAGGCAAAAGACCAGTTTGTTGTTCTTTTTTTTTTTAAAGAAGGACATTTCTTTTTCCTATTCATAGGCAGGTGTCTGGCTAGGTCTAATTCAGATCCAGTTCAAGCTGTTGGTGACAAATAGTGTTATGAACATATTCTGAGATCTGTGCAAAGGGAAACACTTTGGAGGGGCATTTCTTGCCTTTCACTTTCCTATCACTATGAGAATCCTATTCGTCTGAACACACAAATACATTTTTTAGTTTGTGTAATTTACAATTGTAGCTATAACTACTCTTCACATTGACATGCTTGTGTTGTTTGCATTAACTGGTTAGCAATTTGGCTGGGCAGTGAAGCAGAGCAGAGTTCAGGCTGGGCTAACCTCCTTAGTATTCTCTCGCTTTCTTGTGCAGATTTTGCAGTACTTACCAAGTTATGTGTTGCCAATGCTACTCAGCTACTAAAAGAAAATCAAATAACCATGGTTTATTTATTAGAACATTTTTACTATGGTTCGTACAGATTCTGAATAGAGTTCATAATCAGCAGTCATTCACGCTATCAGATTGTCATACGTGTATAGGGCATGTAATAATTAAACTCTATCTTCCTTCTGCCTCCAGCTCCATGGATTTCTATTTCCATCTTCTAATGGCTGTACCAGCCACATTGCAGATATTCCCTAGTATCCTCACTGTGTGTCTCATTAATACTAAGGAAATACTTTATACTTCAGTCATTGCTGGTTAATTGATACGACAAAAGCAGTAATAAATGGATAATTAATGTAGTTTGAAATCAAAGCAAAAACTTAAGAGAAGGTATTTTAACTTAGGAAAGAAGTGTATTAGTAATATAGTTTAACTGCATAACATTCCTCCAAATCAAATATGAATATCCTGATATTTGCATGATCATTCCTCCTAAACTGTTGCTGAGATCTGGATTCTAGTGAATTATTTGAAAACAGAAACTGCATTCAGTATTAGCAATGCTTAGCTGAAATTCTCTCTTTAAAGAGTGAGGTAATCCATTTCTCAAGAATATGTGTATTACATTGTAGAAATTCACTGAATGATATCACAGATTTCAACAAGAAAAAAACTTCTAAACATATTCCAGTTGGCAGCCTCTGAGATTTGTGAAAAACACACAAACAAATAACAAAACCCATGGCTTGTCAACTTTAAAGACAACTAAATGATGATCCCTATAAAGTCCACAAGCTTTCTTTTACCTGACGTAATGTTGAGTGGGCTACTCAAGATTTATATTTTTCTTCCAAGCCTTCTTATGACCATGTGCATCACTGGATTCCTCAGACTGCACTCAGGTCAAATCCCAGTTACGGTTTGTGAGGCACTACCATAAGCATATTCAAGCATAGACAGGCTCTTTTATAATTAGTATAGACTCAAGCCTTTTCAGACATCCCGGGAAATACAGAGATGAGGAGTGCATCCGTTTGCTCTGTTGCATCAGGTTACAGGAAGGCTCTTCTAAGACTTCTCCCTCCGCTCACACTCTGTGCATCACATGCATGCAACAGATCAGTCTGCTGGGAAATTCCAAAACCATTGCCAGACTGCCTGGGAAAGGCTATTTCTCTTAGCCTAGAGCAATGCTTTTAGCCAAGTTTTAAATCTCTGAATGAAGGGTTTTAATGGAATTTCTCTTTTCCTTATTCTCCAGGCACTGCAGTCATGGAACTATTATTTTTATTTTGATTGACTGCTTTGTCAAATAATTCTTGGTATTCAGCTTCACTTGGAAAACAATAAGCATACCAGTGGCTAGCAAACCCCCTCCTCGTACTTGGCAAACTACCAGAACTGCCACAACTAGTAGAAGTTCTCGTGAATTATTACCCAAAGCAATACATGAAAATATAGATGAGATCTTGAAATGTAAATGGTGATTTGACCACAATAAATATTTTCAAGGCGTAGAGCATAGGACTCTCAAGGACAAAGCTGTGGGCTCTATCTGACAAAGGTAATTACCCATACCAACTGCATTCTTTAGAAATGAAGAAGTATGAGGCAATTTTATCACCTAATGGGAAAGGGCATAAAGCCAGAAAGACTCTTTATGGTTTACCAAGAATATAAATACAATAATTGAATCATCACTCGGCACATGTTCTACTAAAGTTATCTATATTGTATATTCCTTTAAAAAATACAAGGACACTAATTAAAAAGGAAGAGAGACATAATTACTCTTCAGAATAAGCCTTCAGCTACAATGTGCTTTTTAATACCATGAATACGTTTGCTCATGCTTTCATTTATTTAATTTTATTTAGGCTTTTATTGTAAAAATGACTATCGGCATTATTAGTAATATTTCTAACATTTTAGGAAGTTACTTTGGTGCATCATATAATTACCTCTAATTTAGGGCTGAGTAAATTTCAGCAAGTTTTAGAAAGAGGAGGAAATAGCATTTATGGAGGTTTAATGAGGAGAAGCTCAGGAATATTAACCTTTTTTTGCTTGACCCTTTTTTCTCTGTCTTAGTGGAACTCAAACTAGATAATCCATCATTTTTGCACAGAAACATAGAATTTAGTAAGGTAATTTGTATTCATTTGCACATAAATACAAGGTTACACAGAACGCCATAGATTCTAATGGGTCGCAGAGCATTTGCCATTGGTCAGTAGAGGGCTGGTTTATCACATAAATCTGATTTGCAGTTCTCAGCTATGAAAGTACATTCAGACATATCACAAACTTTCCAATTAGTGTTTTTCACAGCTCAGGAATAGCAGGAGAGGTGATCCACAGGGATAATAGCAGGGAAGTGGCCATATTATAAGGAAATTTGAATGGGAATGGAGTGTACTTATGAAACATTCTGTACATAAAATGGTCTCAGTAGTTCAGAAGCAAGCATTAAAATGCAGGTATGAGACGCTGAATACAAGATTTCAGAGGAAGGTGTGTAAGGCAGCTGTGAATAAAGTAACTCAGTGCAAAAAAAACAACCACAAACATCACAGGAGGTAATAAACATAAATATGGCAAGGAAAAGGAGTGAACAGTCTAACTTCTCTTATTTGTTTTTTCAAGGCATCAAGGCATCACGAAGGCAGGCTAGATATCTGAGTTCTTGAATTTGTAAATGGTGATTTCACAAAAAAATGCTAGAATTGAGAACACTGTTCAAAGCTTCAAACACATAAGGTTAGAACATTAGGTGGTATGTTAGAAGAAAATAAGGCATTCTGGGGCACCAAACAGATAAGGACTCAAGTCAGGAATATAAGAATCATTAGTGAAAACATACTTGACTAATTAATGTGGAGTACGTTTGTTAATTTGAGAAAAATGAAAGTATGGTTAAACTGACAATATACATATTAGCAAAGCAAGTGCATTGTTAAACTGAACAACTCACAGCTGGCCATCTGCACTTTGAGTATTTCAATTAGAATTTCTGAAGAAAATATGATTCATTTGAACATATGATGGTAGTATTCATCTAGTTTGATAAGTGGAATTAATCTACTTCTAAGCAGAATGTGACTATCAGAAATCACGGGTTTTTTTTCTGTAAGGCTGAAGTATGAGAGTAGGTCAGAGTAGAGGTTTGGAGCTGAATATCATTTTAGTCAATCTTTAAGCACATTCCTTTCTAGAATAAAGTCTCAGAACAGCATGTTTTGAGCTTCTAGTAAAGTTGCTGGATAGCAAAAAATGACAGTATTTTCTGACTGAAAAACAGAGAGGATTTTTTAAAGCTACATACTGATATGTTAGGGAGAGTTTTTTGTTTATTGCTGAAGGTTTGCAAGTAAGAACGGTTTGATGCTAAACCCCTGGGACCTGATTCAAATCCAGCATACCCAGCAATATTTTATCTGTGAAGAAAACGTAAAATTCAATTTTACTGTTAAGATAATCAGTCCTAGAAAGGAATATGGACTGTAAAAATAATGGTATTTGAATACTTCTATAATAAATTCTTGTTTAATAAAAATTTTTATTAAAACATTTCGCTGTTTTGTCTATCAGTAAGAGAGGAATTTCATTTGAGCTTTAATTGTTTTACTTTTGTCATGAAATAATTTAAAATAAAAAAATCAAAATATTCCAGACATGTTGTCCTCAATCAATCTGCTTATTGTTATTATTATTGCTGGTAGTCATTACAAAATTTCATAGCTAATTATAATTGACAATAAGACCTTGCATATCTAAGTTAATATTTTATAACATTTTAATATGCATGATGGATCAGCATATTAACAATATAATTGCTCTAAATTGTGGGCCAGATTCCTGACTGTTTTATCCTCGTGCAACTCCCTTGATTAAGTAGGAGTTGAGCAACACAGCATCAAAGCATGCCCTGGCACATTTGTTGTGTCTTAAAACTTTTCTTCAATCAGTTTCTTCCTTCACTGGTTTGATTTTAAGACAAATCCTTTTCTGTCACGATGGCACCAGATTATTTTCTGGAAATTTTCTCTCATTATTATATTTAGAAATGAAAACCTCTTACTTCCTCGCAACAATTAAGGCATTTTACTGCCTCAGAAAATCTGGGATCCTAATTATGTTTGTGCTGTTGTGATTCACAAGAAGTAAAGATCTAGGAGCATTTCACCACACGTATTGTTGCTAGTGTGTATAATAAAGGTAACAGAGAGATGTGCTTCCTTATAGTTTCTTTGGTTGCCTATTTTCTTCTTTTTTCCTTTTTATTGGTAGCTGCCACAAGGAAGTGGGAAAACATTCTTTCCAAAGATTTTAGTAGGTTCTGACTTTTATTAAGATGATGTGTCTGTAGAATAGTGCTTCCTAGTTGCGGATGCTTACAGAGGTTAAAAATGCTGTTTTGCAATTGCTTATTCTTGAAGTTATGTATATTTGTTTATTTTCGTATTGTTTTAACTTGCTTTGATATTTGCAAAACATAAGACTTTTCTAGCTTGCTTTTCTTTATACGTCCACTGCTAATAGTTACTAAAACTTAAACTGTAATTTTAACTTTTGCACTCATAACAATTCACCACTGAAATATGTAACATAATTCATTTACTGAGTGACATATCTGCAAACTATAGCCTGACTTGCATCCTTGTTAGAGACAAATAAGGCTCAATAACACGGTACTGTGTCAGAAATACAGGTTGTTTTCTGCCAGCATTTGTTTCAGTTTGGTCTCTGGATAGATGTGTGGGTGGAAGGATGTTGTACCTTTCTCCTTTTTTTTTTTTCCACCCCTAAGGATTTACTTCGGATCTGTGAATAAAACAGAATTGTTGTCTTTATCATAAACCTGACATGACTAAGCATCTTCCAATACAAATCACTCAAGCAGCTATACTAATAATTTATTTTGAATTATGTATTTATTTACTCATATTGTTGTGTCACATATATCTTGATTATGTGTCACTATGAATATAAAGCTCACTGTGGTCAAAATTAGATATGCAGAACAGTCTCTAAGGACATGCTGTTTGTATCCAGAGCTTCTGACAAGAGACAAGTACCGATAATTGCTACTCAAATATTGAAAAGATACTGCAGTTTCTGATTAGGATGCCCCTTCAAACTCTTTTCTTATCCTGTCCGGTTTTTGCCCCTATTTTTATACCTCGCCTTCTCTCTCCCAGTACGTAACTGATGCAGTCTGATCACTCTCTTATGTAATACATAGGTTACATGTTATGAGCACTTGTGTTACATAGTACATCTAGCATCTACTATGTCTTCTAGCACTTTCTTTTTGGAGCCCATGAAAATGAATAGGAAGTGGTGACACTAGCTGGATTTTTCAAAACACAAACATTGTGATTAAGGCAAGACCACCATTCAAAGTGATTTATAATAACTGGAAACCCTTGAGTTTCTGAGTTGTTCATTTTTTGAGAGAATGGCACGAGGTGTGGGGGTTGCCTATGCTTCCCATTCCCCTCCAGCTCTAGGGTGGACATGAATTACTTTCAGCATCCTCTGCTCCCTCAAGGACAAAATTACAGCTTGCTTACCATGGCCCCTGGTTCTTAATCACATCACAGCAGCAGATAACTTTTCCTCTCTTACTGTGCATGGCTAAACTTAAACAGAACGGTTTATTTTCCCTTCTAACCAGGATTATGGTAGAAGAGACCCTCTTCACAGCTGCAAAATACATTTGAGGGGATATTTTGCTTTTCCAATCTAGTTTTGCCTTTGCAAGCTGTTTTGATCTATCTGTGCATTATTATTCGTATACACCAAACAAAATATGATGCTTCTGCAAAAAATTACCACCATTTCCCACTTCTGCAAATGAATATTTTGATTCACAGAGGATCAGAGGTAATTACAGAGTAACTATTTTTTGGGCTGCTGAATAACTGTACAGCTTAATGGTACGAAAAATAACAAAGAGGTTGCATTTGAATGTCAAATTATAGCCTGCCCTCAGGTAAGCAAAATGAGGGCTAACTGATTGTATCAGTTTGTATTGTATCTGTATGAAAAGAATATACTTTTTAGAAATACAGTTTGATTATCAAGTTTTATAAATCAGTGTCGATACTTTGAAGTTAACAAAATACCCAGTTTAAGTCCCCTTTTAAATTTAAATAATATTCACATTTTAAATCTCAATTTAAATGTAGGAAATAGATAATGTAATATTATGGACAAGGACTAGATTAAAATTCCCCAATAGAAGACATCTGATTAGCTTCAGTATAAGCTGAATCAGGCCTTGAAGTCAAAGGCAAAAGTGCAAACCAACATAGCCTCTTTGTACAACTTTGCTACTACAATGCTAAGCTATTCAGTCCAGGATTAGGTGGAATATCACTGATTTCACTGATTTGGTTGGACTCAATGATTCTAAGGATTCTGTGATTTAAAAAAATCTCCCATTTTGTCTTTTTGCTGCATGTTTTTTTTTTCTGCAAATTTTAGGTAATTTATTCAAAATTCATATTGGTGCTGATTCCATTAAACAATTTAGATGTCTTGTATGCACTAATGCAAAATAAATAAATAAAAAAGAAAATCCCACAGAAAATTGAGTGAAAATTTCTCTAAATGGGGCCTGAAGACTACAGTGAAGAAGACGCAAGGAAGTCCCTAGTTAACCTTGTGTCAGTCTATTGGTGAGGAAATAAAAATAGGATGTAATGTAACTTTGCTCTTAACTTGTTCATCTTTCTTCTGGAGACCATAATAAGATAAGCCAAGTGATCTACTGAAAGACATAAAACTTTTCAACTCCGTTATTACATTTTTCCCAAAGAATGACTTAAGGAACAAACACAAGAAATATGTTTCACATCTTTTCTTTCTGCCTCCCTCCCACACACATGTACACACAGAGACTCGTCGCAATCTGTACTCCTCTAGTATGTTCCAGTTTGCTGAAATATATATAAATGTAACACTAATTTTGAAACAGTCTTTGTTTCTTGTCCTAACAACTTGTACAGAAGCCCTACTGCTATGCACTGATATGTTTATATTATTTTATAGAAAATCCACAATTCTTAGTATTTTCTCGTCCTTTAAAAATACAAGAATTTCAGGGGGAGGATCTAAATCTTCATGATTACCAATCCTGTTTGGTTTGCGGTTTTTCTTGGTTGCTTGAACTTTATCCTAATTCAGAAATAGCTTATATTCTGTTATTTTTAACAGAAATATTGCCAATTATGGATGTCTCTGCCTGACAATTTCAGTCACTTTCAGGCACTCAGTCTCTCTTGAATCAGATCATTACACAACACTTCAGACAAATAAACACAGTATTTGCTGCAGTATGTGATTTCTATTTAAACTTCAACATAAATAATGTTTCAGTTTTGCAATAGCATCTCTGTTTCTCAGATTCTTGAAATTGGATTTGACATTTTTATATGGAAAAAAAAAATCAACTCTAGTGTTATATAGGTAAGGGATTGCAACAAGAAGACAACAATATAAACCCTAAGAGGAGAAATAAGCTTGTCCTGCATGTAGATTATCTTAGTAAATTCATCAAATAAAACCTTGTTAGAGTCATGGGCAATGGATCTGTTAAAATACAACCTAATAAGTTTGAAATATAAGAGATGTAAAACAAGTGCTGTGGTTTTTATTAAGTCAATGATTCAGATTTTGTTTTGATTTCTCTGTTAGAACTAGGATTTCCTCTACTTCTAATTTAAAAATATTGTGATAGTAGAAATTTCACTGAATCAGAGAAGCATGAAATAGCTATTTTCAAGCCATGTGGTGATGATAATAATAATAAAAGATGTGTTGTTTTCTACAAGTCTACTTTCTATTCAGTTACTTAATTTTAGTTAAAATGCAAGACAGCTTGTGACTTTTTAAAGAGAACCATGAAGTGATTTTGGATTATTTAATTAAATACAGGAAAACAGGATTAAACTGGATTCTGTTGGGTTAAACAAATTATAAACTTCATTTTGTACAGGAATATTTCTCTCTCTTAATGACCACTGCTCTTTAAGACCAGTATGTGTATCTGTCAGGGAAAGACAGTATTTAAGTGTTTATGGGAGTTGAATAGCTGCATTATATTTTTTTAGTTATGGCACAAGACCAAGAATTTTATTTATAAGTTCTAGTTACTCCTGGTGTTATTTACTGCATGCAGTAACAATCTTAACAATTCTTGGTGCTTTGCAATGCAAATGCCGTCTTCATTTTTGTTTCAAACTCTGCAACTTTCTTTAACCCAGAGTGAGTTTCAGTGGGTGATGAGTACCAGCAAGGCGTGAATTTCAAGCATTTTAGAATCCTGAGAACTGACCAGAAAAGCAGATGAGTTTTTTACTTCCTTGTAATTCCTGTAAACTTTTCAATATGCATTTCTAAACTCAGCTGGACTTCCTTTTTCTTTTTTTTGAAATTTATTAGCGCTACTAAGTTCTGCTAGTTATTTTTACATTAAGTCATCCTTTCCTTATAGCCAGCTACATGTTCCTTTCTTTGCATGTGTGTTGTGCTCATCTACAGCAGGGTACTGGATGATAGAACTATGGGCAGTAATTGAGACTTAAGTAGACACATAAAAGAGCTGTATGTCTAGGAAACTATGTAGACAGTCTGCATATGTGTTTCTTGTTGCTTCATGCTGTGCAATGGTGTCCATAGGTGATGAATGGAAAGTATTTGAAATTTAAAACTAAGTCCTTCTGTGCAGCCTTATTCTGAAAAGAGTTTTGGTAAAGTAGACCAGTGGAAATTTTGTCTGTATTTTTTAATCTTGCACCTCAGTGTGCTAAACTTTCAAACCAAGCATCTTAAGTGACAATTCTAGTGATGTACTTGTACTGCAATATTCAAGGCAGGCCTTTTTAAAGTGTGTATCACAACAAATACAGGTGATGAGGCTTTTACATATTTGTTTAGTTCCTTAGAGACAGAGTCTCTAATTTTACACTTTTATGATTTTGTATAAAATAATTATTGGAACTTAAGCAATCAGTCTTACTATCTAGCTGGTACATGCAGGAAAGACTCCGTTAATTCTAGTGACTGGGTGGTTCATTGGAAAAAAACCAAACACCAAAAAGAAAACCAGAAAAAAACACCCAGTAATTAAAACTCTTATTTTGTCACTAGTTTGGAAGGAACTGAGTCTCCATTCATACAAATGAGGAAAAGATCTGAACATGGAATACTAATCAGTGTGCAGGCCAACTGTGTGAAGGACGTTCGCAAAGCTAGCAGCATGTGCACTCTGAGGATCAGAGTGGATCCACTTCAATCACTTTCTAGTTTTAGTTGAAGGATATTGGGCATTGCTGACAGAGATGGATTTAAACTTGAGAGGGACAGCCTCTGCATGCATGTTTTACCATTGAGAAGTTTGCAGACATTAAAGGTATGAAAATGGACAGATGAAAATACTTTATCTTGACAGTGTTCTCATCCACAAGTGAAATCTGGATTTACTTAGTGAGAATTCATTGATTTGTTTGAATAGGTATACTTAGGATGGTTTTTAGTTACAGGGAAAACACTTAGCAAAAAGTGAGATTTCATTGAAAGTTTGCAATGACAAAATAATGCAGTGTGTTTAGTGTGGTGGACAGAACAAGCAGTAGATAAAATTCCCTCTCCATCTCTCTCTCTTTCTCAACAATAAATTTCACCATACGAGAACCCTAATAGGCAGTGGATATCCCCTTGTTTGGAGATTTCCAAACTGGTTGGGTCTCTCTTGTGTTTAGTAAATTAATTTTTTAAATGAATTCTCATCAAGTTTCTAATTATAATATCTTTAAATTTAATGTTTGTATTTCTGATGAAAGACAAACATTTTGGGGGCAGTCACAAGGGACATGAATAATTTCTTTAGAAGCTTATCTAATTAATTACAGTTCTCTGTAATGTCTTTAAAATTTGAACTGCCATCATTTCATTAATTTAGATAAAAGTAAATCTTTAGTGTTTAAATATGACACTAGTGCTGAGAATTCTGATAAGCTCAAGATTCATTGTCTGTATTTTTATCAAGTTAAGACAAAAAAAAGTCTATAATGTTTGGAATTCATGATTTGCATATTAACTTCTTTTAAATTCCAAATACATTATTATTTCATGGCATACATGTTCTTACCTGTTAATAAGTAAGCTGATCTGATGAAAAATAGACATAAATATTACTCTTACAATATTTTGCTAGGGATTTCTTTTTCTTCTGTAACGTGTTCCTTTCTGAACTAAAACTTTTGACTCCATCAAATGGGAAGCATTTAAAATCTGATGTCTTTTATTCTTCTATATACTATACAAGTAGAATTTTAATATTTCAGACTATCCAGAAAACATAAAGCCTTTGTTTACAGCAGTAGTACATTTGGTGATAGCCTGCCTTTGTGTCTTTGAAATCTTTATTTTTATGCTATTTCGAAGTGATGCTAGTAGAGAAATATAGATTTGGACATTTATATTTATAGATGGAGTCTCAAAAGTTGTGGCTCTCTTTAGCATGCAAGGGGGGAAAAAAAGGATACAAGAGGTAGAGTTTGATTAGGTCAGAACACAATCAACTGATGGAAAACACAAAAAATACAGTGCGTATAGGGATCTTATCCTTGGCACTATCTCTAGGCATATCAAGGATAAGAAGGTTACTAGGAGCAGTCAGCATGGCTTTGCTAGGGGGAAGTCATGTTTGACCAACCTGATAGCCTTTTACGAAGACATAACCAGGTGGATGGATGGTGACCATGCAGTGGATGTGGTCTATCTGGATTTCAGTACGGCATTTGACACCGTCTCCCACAGCATCCTCATAGGTAAACTGAGGCAGTGTGTTCTGGATGACCAAGTAGTGAGGTGGGTCACTAACTGGTTGAAGGGAAGAAGTCAGAGAGTTGTGGTCAATGGGGCAGAGTCCAGTTGACAGCCTGTGTCTAGTGGGGTCCCTCAGGGGTCAGTACTGGGGCCGGTGCCGTTCAACATATTCATCAATGATCTAGACGAAGGATTAGAGAGCACTGTCAGCAAGTTTGCTGATGACACAAAACTGGGAGGAGTGGTTGACACACCAGAAGGCTGTGCTGCCATTCAAAGAGACTTAGACAGGCTAGAGGGATGGGCGGGGAGAAATCTTATGAAGTTCAATAAGGGCAAGTGTAGAATTTTGCACTTGGGAAGGAATAACTCCATGTGCCAGTACAGGTTGGGGATTGACCTGCTGGAGAGCAGCGCAGGAGAAAGGGACCTGGGGGTTCTGATGGACAGCAGGATGGCCATGAGCCAGCAATGTGCCCTTGTGGCCAAGAAGGCCAATGGCATCCTGGGGTGTATTAGAAGGGGAGTA
>NW_009715579.1:0-264 GCF_000703405.1 Apaloderma vittatum | reverse complement strand
TGAAAACTTCTTCTGCTGTGTTACCCCATACGATGATGTCATCGATGTATTGCAGATGTTCAGGAGCTCCACCCCTCGCCAGGGCAGAATGGATCAGTCCATGGCAGATGGTAGGGCTGTATTTCCACCCCTGGGGCAGTCGATTCCAGGTGTACTGGATACCCCTCCAGGTGAAAGCAAACTGCAGTCTGCGCTCTGCTGCTATAGGAATAGAGAAAATCACATTAGCAATATCAATTGTGGCATACCACTTAGCTGCCTTTG
>NW_009715578.1:30540-35552 GCF_000703405.1 Apaloderma vittatum | reverse complement strand
CATCAGCAAACTTGCTGAGGGTACGCTCTGTTCCTTCATCCAGGGTGCTGATGAATATATTGAATAGCACTGGTCCCTGGCGAACACAACTTGTTACGGAGCTCCAGCTAGGCTCTGTATCGCTAATCACAATCCTGTGAGCTCTATCTTTCAGCCAGTTTTCAATCCACCCAACTGTCCATTCATCTGTCCCACACTTCCTCATTTTGCCTATAAGGATGCTGTGGGAGACGGTGTCGAAAGCCGAAGTAGACAACAATAGTACACACAAATGCAAACACATGCAAGAATAATTCTTAAACATTTATCTTGGAAATGGGGATAAGGAGAGGTTTGGAAGGTGACCACAGGATTATTTGTCAATATTTCTAGTCTGGGGGCATTGGCACCGTGAAATTCTTTTTATGACTGTTAACATCACACAAGAGGCATTGTCATGCGGTTTTTCTTAAACTCCATTTCTTGTTTTAAATACAATTTCTGAATGATACTGTGATTCACAACTGCAAGGACAGGTGGCAAAACTGACGAAGTAATACTGTATTTTAATTGGATTTCAGTGGAAAACTCATCAGTCATTTAGCTTCTCAGGGCACTTAAATTGCTCCCAACTTTCATTAACCTTCTGTTCCAGTTCTGTTGTACATGCTTCTAATACATTTACTGCTTTGGTGACTTTCAAGCTGCTAGCTACTGACTCACTACATTCCTCTCTTTCTAATTTTCCTCTTATATACAACATATAAGTACAAGAAGCACAAATTCAGATTACTAGAACTTGACATTGAGCCTTCCAAAAGCTGTCAATTGCCTTCTGTTTGTTAACGGTTGCCCAAAAGACCTTCTATAATTTAGGAAATATCGAATTAAGATGATTAAGTCTCCTCATTGCAATGGAAAAAATATCAGAAACACATAGGACTCTAAGCTCGCTATCTGTCAGTCATTCAGGAGCGCAGTTGAGGTGTGACTAAGTAACACGTGGAGGGACAGCGGGGCACTGGTCCAACAGAACACTCTACCATGCTGCACAAGCTGCACACACCTTGGCAGGTTTGACCTTGCTTGTTTCTTGATCAGAGCTCTTCATCTGCACAAGCTGCAGAAAGACCAAAAGCCCAAGACAAAATATATTGTCAAAGGTTTCTCCAAGTCCTGAACTAAATTAGATAGCCTTGAGAACCTAAATTATATGTGGAGATGACAAACTAACATGTGTGCTAAATGCTGAAGAAAACCTGTGAGGAAATTTGCAGTATCCCTCCTTTATATATGTGAAAGAACTGTTAACCAACATACACACGCGTGGGACTGCGTCATTCCAATATTTTCTGAAAACACTGGAAATAACCTCAACAGCACCAAGTGGGCCAAGTAACACACATCAGCTTCCATATAGCTAAAATAAGACAATCAGTTGAAGCTGATCCTGTAATCCAACTCTACCTTGAAGAAGGTAAAGAACAAGCAGCCAGAAAAAGATGACTCTCGACGTCACTTGTAGCCACCACCTGTAGAAGAACGGAAAGAAAACAACTCTCACGATTCCTTTGCGTGTCAGAGATGTCCAAGGACTTTCAGGTTTTGCTTTAGCAAAAGCAGATCCTTTAAAAAAACAAAAGAAATTTTGATATATTTCATTGTTATGTGTAGTAATTCTAGTTGTTCAATAGCAGAGTAATTAAGATAGTTATTTAAAAGAGCAATTATAAAACATAATTATGTGAATAAATCTCATACTTCCGCCATTTCAATATTTCCTAAATCCACCATCTGCATAATTGTTGGCGTCTTCTTGACTACCATTATTAGGAACTTCATAAATACATACATTTTGGAATGTGTGAATAACAAAATACTGCAATTTCTTACTATGTCAAAATTATTTTAAATAAATCATTAAAAATTATTCCATTTCACTGAGAGATCAGAAACTTGACTTGATTCTATGAAGCAACAGGAAGTCATATGAAAACTCCACATGCCCATGCAGGCCCAGGAGAGCCCTTTTCTGACACAGCAGAGGAATCTAAAACATCAACATCTGTAAATTGCTCCAGCCACGTCATTCAGAAAAAGAGAAAGGTTGAGAAGTACAGAGGAGTATCTGTCCCACCGAGAACTAGCACCAGGAGCAGAGAAGCCACTCAAAGAGTAATTTCTCTTTGCAGCTCCTTCTACATGGAGTTTTTCATCTCTCTTGTATCCCACCATTTCTTTTTCTTCCTACAAATTCCCACTTCTCTGGCAGGTAGAAAACTGTGTAAAATTTACTTAACGAGGGTGTGACTTAAATTATGCCAACATTACTGCTTGGAAAGGGCAACTGCTGTGCGCTGCTGCGCCACGTCCACCTTGTTTACAAGCAGAACTGGCATTAGCGAGCTCTGTGCTGGCACAGGTAAAGCCTTGCCAGTACTGGAACTACTTCAATGCCAACCTAGACACCCAGGCAGAGCAGTCATTTAAATGCTATTCATGTATATCACTATATTCACGTATATCACTATAGTAAAGTGTTTTAGTGGTGTTGCAAGGAGGTGAGCAGGTCTGTAGAGGCCTGGGCACGAGGGTACGGGTGTAACTCAAAGGGCAGGAGCATGGTGCGGCACTTCCGTTTATTTGAGAACAAATTTGGAAAGCACTACCAGGAATGGATTCAGGAGACTGGGCTGGCTGCTGGGTTCATGGAAAAAAAATGTCGAGTAATATTTTCCCTAGCCTCCACATGGCATGAGGGAAATTAAAAATAAATTAAGACTAAATAAAGATCTTTTGAAAAGGCTCGTATCATTTAACCTTCTGTTGCTTTTTAGTTATTTAAAACAGGCAAGAAATATTCAAGGTCTATACAACTTTTGTCCTCTGGAAATTTCAACATAACCTTTCCTCTAGATCTCAGAAGATTTGGAAGAACTCTGAATGCATGGCAATAGGAGATTTCTGAGCTAACAACTCCAAAACTTTCACCCATGACTAACCACATGCTGCTTCTTTTCAAAATAGAAACGTATACAACAAAATCTAAACCAAATTTATAAAACTTCTTTTTAATCTAGAGGTCATTTTTTAACAGTATTTTCTATCTGTCTTCTTTAGAGAAGAGTTACATAAGGGTTGGTTTTAGTTGGGTTTTTTAATACTTACTAAAACATTCTTGTTAAAAGACACAGGATGGCAGCTATTTTTATATTGAGAAATTCAGCTTTTTATAGCTCAGGACCTACCTCTTACAAGATCAACATCTATGAGGTCTGGTTTCACATGTCCT
Source organism: Apaloderma vittatum (assembly GCF_000703405.1). Lineage (NCBI taxonomy): Eukaryota > Metazoa > Chordata > Aves > Trogoniformes > Trogonidae > Apaloderma > Apaloderma vittatum. The sequence continues at coordinate 32,281 of NW_009715578.1, read as the reverse complement.
GTTTTCTTTGGTTTGTTTCTCAAACCCTGCAATAGGCAAACACTATCAAAATAAATTCACGCAGATGACAGACATCATGAAAGAAAAAAATATCGATGTGGTCAGTAATTGTATTTAACCTATACTGCTACTGAAAATTCAGACAAATACGTCAACCTCATGGATTTAAAGTACTACAAAATAAAATTCCAAGGAACAAGCCAGAAATAAATGTCTTTTACACAATTTACAATCTAAACAAAACCCAGCCAATTACTGACCCATTAGGTAATTTTCTAAACATAGTTAAACACTGAGCACTCATCTCCCACGGCCTGGGATTATGCAGACAACATATGCACACGCTTGCAAGAATTAGTAACACGTTTACATTAGGTTTTCAGAACTTCTGCAACAAATTATTCTCCTGAATCTCTTTTCTCCTTAAATGTCTAATCAAACATCACAAAATGTTTACATTGCAGCTCTTTAATCCCAAACCCCGGCAGCAAATCATACTGCAACGTAAGAGTCACTAATCAGCAAGTTCCACTCCCAGAAATCCAAATTCTAGAAAAGTATTGATTTTTTCTTAATAGTGAATACAGAGTAGCCTATTAAAAAGGGGGAAAAACCCTCCACAAAACAGGAAAGCAGCAGGGGCAGGGGGAGGGAAAAGCAAGCTTATTTTAGCTTTTAGAAACAGCATCTTCCTTCACTGAAGAGCCAAACTACCTTGCAAAATTTTCAAGTTCGTTTTTAACGCTAGAATGTGATGCTGCAGTCTCAAGCCTCAGTGACTTGAGTGAGTTTATTCCGATTCCTTTACAGTAGACTTTTGGTCACATTAGCCAATAATGATTCCACAGAGTACAATTCATAGAACAGAATACGGTATTTTAAAAATTATTTCAAGTACAAATGGAATTATGATGGCAGTAGTTTAACTGCTTTCATCCACAAAGCAGTTAAATTCACTGGTGAACTGCAGTATTTCCACCACTGTCATATTTCATTCATGTGTAAAAGCATCTATTGCTTAAATGTAAACATTAAATACAGATGAAAGCAAAAAAAAAAAAAAATCACATGATTATCAATGCAAGATCAGTGAAATTCGATAATGTTAATCTTCCTAAGATCACTGTCTAGGAAATTATTCAAATAGGCAGATTGCGGCTCAATATTTCTTACATTTAAATTCATCTGGATTTAATTTTTGTGCTGAAATAAAAAGATAAAAATAAATAAATAAGCCAAACTGTCCACAACAACCTAGATATACAGTAATCACTTGAAGGGATGCCATCCAGAGGGACCTTGACAGGCTGGAGAGGTGGGCCCAGGCCAACCTCATGAAGTTTAACAAAGCCAAGTGTAAGGTCCTGCACTGGGATTGAGACAATCCCGAGCACAGATACAGGCTGGGCAATGAGTGCATTGAGAGCAGTCCTGGGGAGAAGGATTTGGATGTGTTGGTGGATGATAAGATCAACATGAGCCAACAGTGTGTGCTCACTGCCCAGAAAGCCACCGTGTCCTGGGCTGCACCAAGAGCTGTGTGACCAGCAGGTCGAGGGAGGGGATTCTGTCCCTCTGCTCTGCCCTTGTGAGGCCCCACCTGGAACATTGCGTCCAGCTCTGGAACCCTCAACACGAGACAGACACGGAGCTGTTGGAGTGAGTCCAGAGGAGGCCAACCAAGATGTTTAGAGGGCTGGAGCATCTCTCCTATGAGGAGAGGCTGAGGGAGTTAGGCTTT
>NW_009715578.1:25956-30311 GCF_000703405.1 Apaloderma vittatum | reverse complement strand
AACCGGATCCAGTGGGAGGCGTCCCTGCCATGGCAGGGGGTTGGAACTGGATGATCTTTGAGGTCCCTTCCAACCCAAATCATTCTATGATTCTATCATAAGTGTGAAAATGAGAAAAATGAGTTTGCTTGAAACAAACCAAAATTAATACATAGAACTGAAACATGGACAGGACAAAATGCGCTCTGAGGATGATAAATGGAGAAAAACAGTTGTATTGTAGACTTAAGTACTACAAAGAGCTTAATGTGCAGGTTTTTTTACACAACAGCAGACTTAAAACTGCAATTATTTTATGTGAAAGAGAAAATAAGCCCATAATCAGAACTGGAAATTACTAAATTTCTAGAACCAGCTACAGATTCTCATGAAATCTTGCGTAAGTGAGCCACGATATTTCATAAAAAGAAGTAAAGCTTAAAAATGAAGATGCTGAATGATACAATAGTGCAAATGTATTCCTGCTTATCGGCCACAAGATTTTTCTTGAAAATCTAAATAAAGACAATGTGCCTCTTAAAAGAAATAACACTCTGGCAGCACATGTACAATCGTAGGAAAAATATATCACTACTGTGGCCAAAATTATGTTTTTATTTTTAAAAAAGAATTTTGCAAAAAAAAAAAAAATCAATTTGATGCATCTTCCACAGGAAAAGAAGTGGTGATGTGTTCTTTTAAGAATTCCATTGGTCAGATCTCAAATGCTTTCAGTGTCCATGTACTACACTGAATTGGCAGTTTTACTTTCTGCCACAAGCAGTGAAAGGATTCCATTTATTACAATGCAATTTCTCTACTCTCTTAATGCATCACAAATGCCTGTAATATATGTGGAAAAAAAGCATTTTTTCAAACTAAGGTTTATTAAAAGAAGTATTCATAGTGTTTCATACTGTCCAGGCCCATCCACTTAGTTCATGTGACTTCTGCTTGGTATCAAACACATTTCAGCTAGCTAAGAGCAAAAATAAAATCTAAAGAAAAATGCTTTAAAATAGCTGCTATTATTGTAAAAATTCTTTTGCACAATTTTTAAAATTAATAGATTCTATATTGTAGTTCTGAACTATAAATTTATAGTATCAGAAACAGATTTTCTACTAAACTCCAGTATTTTTTAGATTTTTAGTCGAGTTCATTTACAAAGAGTACCACGACAGAATTGAGATTAAAGCACTAATGTGCAATACTTGAACTCAGGAGCCTGTTTCAGTGTTACCGTTACTACACTAAACTCAGTCAATGCAAACTCATACAGACACCATCAACTAACTTGTTAGTTATTGGCCTAAAGCATTATATGCAGTAAGTTATTTTAATAAAGTCCTATTATGCAGTAGTTACAAAAATTTCTGCTGTTACGGCGATTGGTTTTCATGGTCATGGAAGGGAGCCTGGACTCAAGTTGCATCCTAGGTAGGGTCTCTGGTCAACAGGAGCTGTGCTGATCGTCGAGGACACTTCTGCCAGCTCGCTCTCTGTGCGCTGCTGACAAACCCCAAGGTAGGATTTCCCCTGCTGGAATTAACAGCCCTCACCCCAGGGGCAGGCAGTGGCCGGGGCTGCACTGCTAGACGGCACCGGGATTACGGCAGCGCAAAGGTTCGGGCGGCAGGTTTAGAAGCACTTCTAAAAATACCGTCAGCTCCAACTTAGAAGTTAATTCATAGATTTCTTTTTTTGTGTGCAGAAATTGGGAGTTCAAAGTGAGTAACAGCTTCCAGATAATGCAAACAAGTCCCCCAGCACATTCTGCTTAGCTATTTAAGTAGCAAGAGGGGAAAAAAACCAAAAACCACCCACAGGGAAACTAAAGCAGCATACATTTTGCTAATGTTAAGAATTAGCAATGCTTTGAAACTCATGCAGTAATAACATACTTCTTGTGCACAGTATTCCGAAGGAAAAAAGAGTTAATCACAAGAATATGTTACTTAAATCAAACTTTAACATCATGGAGTATGATATGATATAATATACAATCCATAAAATGATTACATACAGGATTAATTTCTTTTTCTCCACAACAATCCAGCTATATGGCAGACATTGACGGCACTGTTAGTTAAACCAAAATGCAAAGAATGCTGTTAAGCTGTTTGTTCAGGAAAACAAAACCTGAAGTACTTACCAGTCTAATAAACTGTACAAAACAATGACAGCATCATAAAGGAGGAAAAGTAAACTGGAGGTATAAGGTAACTATGTGAAAGTAAAGAGAGCTCAGATAACTGACATTAGAATTCATCACAAAGAAAAGTGAAAGACAGAGGTACTGTAACAACTAAACCCTGGCTTAAGACAATTGAAAAGAAAAAAAAATGTACTGAGATACAGAAAGCAGCAGCGCACTAAATGCTGCAGAGTTATTAATTATGTAAAATAAATAGAGCATAGTACACCGGTTACGTTTGGTTACACTCCCCAAGTCTAGTTTTACTTTACCAGTATTAAATACCACTGTAAATTACAGCAGCATACACAACCACAGACTGCACTGCTGCTAACTGGCAAAAAAATAATAGAAAGAAAAAAGTTGAAATGTTGTAATATTATTACCTTTATTTCTCTTTGCTCTACTGATTTTTCCCATATTTGTTGATCATACGCCCCAATCTAAAGAGAACATACACAAAAAAAGGAAAATCTACATTAGGATTCAAAATACATTGATCAAACAAAATCGATCTTCAACGAGACATGCACGAAGACAGCAGGTTATTTCCTCGGAGTGACTTATTTTCAAAGAAATCTTTATGTTCTCCATCCCATGTATTCTGTACATGAGTTGCGATGGAGGGGAAGAGGTGAGCGAGAAGAATCGCCTCTGCCCCATTGCACGACTTGCGTGAGCTGGAGGACTCGGGAGACAGATCCCACTCCCTCCTGCCTCGTGCTGGGATTCCAGTCTCCGCCCTGACCGAGAGCAAACCGCGGCAGCAGCACCGACCCAGCCTTTCAGTTAACCGGAAAGAAAATATGACACAGATCCAGTTGATCCCTTCTCTTCAGTGAATTTACTACTTTTTTTATATCATCTTCCTCAGTATTTCCCATTCCATTCCACTCACTTTTTATATCTACATCCTCTTTTAGCTTTATCCCTTAAGATTGCATAGCAACAAAATACATGGTCAGGCTGGTAATCAACAAGAGTGCAGGCAAAGGAAAACTCCAAGAATTTCAGGAAAAGGCACTTTTCCCACTGAAGCACGGATGAAATAATGTTCCTAGTAGACCTACTCCCAAACTTGTTTATTCTTATTCAACTGCTAATCTATTTATTCATGAAACTCTTCCAACGATCTTAGCTTTGTCTAAATGTGGGCAAGTTTTCAGTTAAAAAATTGGAATAAAAAGGAATTGTTTTCTCCGAGGCTTTAACTTCACCACTGCACTGTAGAAAATTTTGTGTATTTGTAAGAGCAGAATCACAGAAATACTAAAGCACTGAAAGCACTTCTTAAAAACCTAGTGCTTCAGCCAGTTTTGGTCAGTTCTGTCATTTCAAGATACCATCTAATAGGCAGCTATAGTAAATTTAAGAAATCACTGTGCACTTGCTTATGCAAGAAAGCCATTCTATGACTGTCAGATATTTTGAAGAGCAACCTTAAATTTCATTAAATTCATACGTAAGATAAAGTGACAAGATCAAGTCAATCTATGAGACAATACATCCGAGTTTTGTAAGAAGTTCGCAAAGATCACCAGATGGCTTTGAGCTCTGCACAAGGAGCATTTCTAGATAACACTCAGTAACGATCCCTTTCACTGTGCCAGTGTTAAAACCTCTGTGTCCCAGCAGTTCTGGACACACACACGTGTGAGCACCCGCTGCTGCTCTCGGGAGTTTGATTCACGTTACGCGCTCTGAGTGGCCAAGTGCAAGATCACTTTGAGGTCACAAGGGAGGGACAGACGCGCTCCCCGAGATGCCAAGTCCCTTTGCTGGCTGTGCAGAGTCGGCGCAAGCAGCTCAGCCCGGACGCCTGACAGAGGCGCAAGAGGAACTCCCCAACATTTGAGCTCAAATTCAACCTTACTGCAGCAGTACGACCTCTCATTCCAGTTTGTAAACTGCAAGAGACATAAAAAAGGCCTGAGCACGAGAGCATACACCTTCAACCAGAAAACGCTGTTCTGATTTGTCCTTTATTATTTCTGTGTTCACTGCCAAATTAGAGGAATTAAAACCAACAAAAAACAAACAACAACAAAAGTCATTCTCGGTTTAAAAAGGTCTTTTAATCAAGTATTCAACATAAGTGCAAAAGAAAGGTAAACAGGGAAGCGAACAGGCAAACACATTCATACACAAAAATTTCTAGGGGCATCTTCGGTGCCTCTAA
>NW_009715578.1:12555-25925 GCF_000703405.1 Apaloderma vittatum | reverse complement strand
TGCGAGTGGGGGGTGGGGGGGGGGGGGGGGAGAAAAACAGAAAAAACCCACCCTCATTTACAGCAGCAAAGTCCACAGCATATCTAAAACTGAAAGTGAGAACAGTGAATCTAATTACTGAGTTACTCATTCTCAAATTCAATATTTCCCATTCATGAGAGCTAAGCACCCAAACAATTTCTATAGTTTGCTACCTTAAAACTCGGAGCGGGGGGAATTCAACTGGCTTTTTCGTAAATACTTTGCACCTCTCATTTGGGGGTGTGGGGGGAAAGCAGATTGTGGAAAATAATTAGGGAGTCAAGCACTATACTAGGCAGAATTAAGCACCTGCTACAATTAAATTAATTAAACCAAAGGAAGTTTCAGAGCTAACTCCACCTGGATAACAGCCAGCAATTAAAAAGCCAGTATATTGAATAACCAATCCACCCAGACATTTATATCTAATTGTTCTGGCTTTTTAATACATGTTAAATGAAATTTCAAGCCTTCCTGTTCTTCATTAAATTTACTGAGAAGACCTCAAGTGAGATTTTTGTGCTGCATAATATTTTGTCCTCCTCTTCTCACTTCCAAACAAGATTTCTTTGTAAAAAGACAGAAAAGGGGATGCAAGTCTGTCTCCCTTTCAATTACGCAAGAAACAAATGCGGAAGGAAGCCTTTGTGCCAATAAAGCTGTAAAGCAAACTCTGTATTCCTAATTCCATTCATAGCTGAGACTGGTGTAGAGTTGAAAGAGTCTTTAAAAGAGCGTTCTTCTTTTAGACAAATAACAGAGCATTTGTTAAAGGAATTCCGAGCAACACAGAACCCATAAGACATGTAAGGCAAGGAAGCTGACAAATTTGAAATCTGACTTAGTTATATTTTCCCACAAATATTTCTTCTCCCTTAAGGCTAGGTAGCAGCTACCACCTCCACAAAAAGACACGAAGTAGAGATTTTAGTATTCACATTTTTCTTTTAACATTGCTCTATTAAGCAATTCTTCCAGCAGAAGGTAAAATGAGAAAATCAAAACAACTTTAAAGGATGTGGTCTATTTATAACTTTTATTAGACGAGTGGATCTGGCCATTCACCTCTGATCAACTTTAATTATTAAAATCTGAGCACAGGGCTATTGAACAAAGGCACACTGCTGCAAACTGAAAAGCGTTAAAGAGATAATTACAGGCAACAGGCACCATTACAATCTCAATTGTTTAATCTACTTAATTTCACCTCTTTGTGTTTCAAGAAAATTTTAGAAGTATTTTAAAGAGAAGGCATATGTGCTCAGCACATCAAATTTAGACCTGACGCTCAACTTCCCTCCTTTCCACCTGCATCCCTCTCTATTCCTCTCCTTTCCATCCCTCCCTATTTCTCCTGCAAGTGTATCAGGAGGAAACATGTGAAAACAAAGGCATGGTTATGAAGTAACATACTGGAACACTTCATTTTCCACATTAAACAAAATTAGGTACAACTGGTGTTACTGAAAAAAGGCAAGTGAAAAACACAGGTGGTTTTTTTTTCTCTATTTTACATCAGGAAAACACATAAAACGTCAATTTATGAAACATATCTTGCAGAATTCATTGAAAACTGTTCTGCCCTGACAACAAGCTAAACGATAACAAGTAATTATTACCAGAGATGCTAAACAATTGTATGAATTAAAGAATGTAATTGCTGAATGAATTCAAGAATGTAAGTTAACACTAGCTTACTTTCCTGGTTTAAATTATTGAGAGCACCAGTCCATTCCGTCTTCAAAGAGTTTTGATTTACAAGTATTTACATCTAAATTATGTTTCATGTTGCATCTAAATACTAAGTAGTCAAACGTCTGCACGTAGGCTCTAGCTCTTGGCTATTCATGCAATTCTATAAAATGGTACATACCTGCAGGACACTGAAAAGAAGTCCATCATCTAGCAATGCACAGAAATTAAGCTCTAAAGGTAAATAAAACGAAGGAATAGCCTTCTAGAGATAAGATCATTCTTGCTTCCAACCCAGGGAATTTAAATATACACAAAACCTGATCAAAGCAAGCTTTCCCTCAAGATACACCCGTCCCCAGGCTCCCTCGCAGGTGCTCACGGGTGCTGTGCCTGGAGCTGCGAGGCCAACGGGAGGGCCCAAATCAACTCCTGTACCTACACAGCCCCCAACTCACCACCTCCACCTTGCAAGTTTAAAGTACGAAACACCAGGGTCCAAAAACTGTTCAATTTTTAAGCAATATCACAAGCAATGCTTTTAAAATCTTCTCAAGACTTAGTGCAAGACTGTTTGTGTAACAGCTTGTCACTCATCTTTTCAATCCATCAGTCCAGTCTACAGCTGGCAATAATCTTTTTTTTAACCAAACCTTACAATGCAATATCCCAATTTTGATATGATTTATCACAGAAATTTATTCTAATTTAATTTATAAAATACCTAATTGAAGATGATCTCAAATTTGTATTCTATAGCATTTGTTTATTTATTAAGATTTGACAGAACATAAATTTCTCAATCTTTAAATTAATGGTTACTTCAAATTAGACAACAAACCTTTCTTACATTTTTTGAATTTAACTTTCATCACCAAGCACCCACAGCAACACAAGCCTATTGTAGGAAACTTGTCAGTGATATGTTACAGATATAAAAAGTTGTGGTATAATCTACTTGTGGCAGAACTTGATAAACTAGCAGATGTTATTTTAAACTCATTTAGTATAAATCATGCATCCCAGGCTTCCTCAAGGCCACATTCTATCAGTCTACCCAAACCAGTTACCTCTAAAATATTCAGTTCTCAAGACACCGTGCCTTTACATATTTGCAGAATTAACTATTCTTCAAGCAGCTATTAAAATTTTCAGCATACAAAAGTTTGCATGTAAAGACTGAAAACTCTGCAAACCTTCTTTCAAAAAGGGAAAGTAGGGGGTTAGCGTCCTAAATTACCTAAATATAACCACTTTCAAATAGGTTTTCTAGGGGGGGAAAAAAAAAGTTTCCTCACAACTAAATAATGATCAAAAAAAATTAAGTTGTATGTAACTTGGCATGAGATATTAAGCTATACAATTATACATCTGACTAAACTCACCTCAAAGCTAGTGCTTTACAGAAAGATTAAACAAATTTGTGATCCTGCACTTAAAAAGTGCAGTCCTTACAACACTTTTTTGGGTTTTAAGAGATACGTACACCTCCTGAAATCACCTAAAATAATTGCACTTATTCCTTCCCAATCAAATACCCCTGAAAGATTTCAATCATATTTCTTCATATAACTAAAATTTGTTTGGCACTCATACAGTCCGGGTTTATCACTTTAACAGTAATTAGCCTAAGTAAAAAGTTAAGCTACTGAAAACAGCTGCTCTTCACTCCACATAAAACCCTGTGTAATATTTCTCCCCAGCGTGTTTCTCATAACACGTCGTACGTGCATCAAGATTGAATTTGAGCTTTGTGAATGACACTGATAGTCACTTTAAGCTAATGTAGTGATGGTATCAACCTGTAGCCCAATACTCACAAGGCCTTCTGATTCTAAGGGAATCAATCAATATTTCAAGAGACATTTATAATTTATGACCAAGCAGACTAACAAAGATTATAATCCTAAGAATACATAGTATTTCCTGCTGGATCTTAAAACTTTAATGTTTATCGATAATGAAACCTGCATGCTAAGCTTTGCTCTTTAAAACCTCTAAACACTTTTACAAGCAACATCACAATAGTACTACAAATCCAAAAGATACAAGATACAAAGCTTGGTAAATAAAAAGCAATGTTGCTTCCTTGGACTGTCTACCAAGGAAATTAACAGTTTAACACCTTTTTAAAATATTTAAATAAACATGCTTTAGTTTTTACAGTCCAATATTCTTCAAAAACCTGTATGATTCTATGTATCATTTTTAATATTAATATATGGATTATAAATAATTTCTATACATTTAATATTATTAATTTTTAAACTATCTTGAAAAATACCTCATATGTACAGTTTCAGTTATTAGACATATTTCTCAATGTCTCAGAATTTGGAACAGGATTATCAAAAGTTTTTTAAGCACCATTTTATTTTTTACATAAACTCATCCCCATTGCAGCAAAGGCAGTAACTGAGTAGCTCAGCAGTGTAAATATCTCTGTTGGAGTAGATTTCTAGTGTTACAATTACTTTTTTTTCCAGGATGTTTTTCATTTCTAAGGGGGATGGGGATTTTTCAGTTTTGTTTAGAGTGGGTATGTGGACCAGACAAGCTGAACTACAAAAAACGTAGCTAATAAACTGCAGATAGAAATCGCTATATAATAGTTGTACACTGTCCACTAATAGCGAAGTCGAAGAAGGGAAATGAAGAGATTAAAGCTGTACATTCTACAGTGCAGAGTTTTGGATTTATGACTGCTGAATCGTTACCTCTGACTACTAAAAGATTCTGGGATTCCCTTCTCCCTGTTTGGCCCCAGAGGGAGAGCTAAAACCCAAATACTGAGAGTAAAATGAAGCAATTCAAAATTTCTAAAGTTAGTTATTTTTAACTGTTTGAATTGCCAACTAAGGTGCTGCTTAAATTCTGGCAAAAACTGCAACAGCACTGACCTTACAGCCATTTCACTGAACAGTAGTTTTACCGAAGCTTACTTCAAAGATACTCTCTCTTTCAAAGTACACTAATACATAATTAAACATTTATCAACTAAGTATTTTTTCTGTATCATTCTTTAGAGATGAATTCTTGGTAACATCAGTCAGCCTGACTGCCTTGAGTAAAAGTTTACAGATTTTTGAGTTATCTGCTAAAAACATGAAATATCTTCTTTCATCACATAACTAAACATAAAGGAAAGTTACATACACCACAGTAGTTAGAAGCAGTTTGAGGTTAAACTAAGTGAGAGTACAGCAATAACCAACACCTACTCTAAGTCTTTTCCCAGTGCCATGAACTGGATGGATGCTATGGGTAGCTTCAGGTAACATTTCTTTAGCTTAAGTGGACTACAGAGCAAAATCAGAACAAACTGAATGAGATTTCATCTCTGCCATTAATCGTAAATAAGCATGATCCCTTGTGATAATGTTTACTCTTCTTCTACAAGTTTCAAACTAAAGTCATCATGGAATCGCTTAGGTTGGAACCTGCAGGGGTCATCTAACCCAGCCACCGGTGGAATGCGCCTCCAGTTACAGTAGGATGCTCAAGGGTTCTCCTGTAGAGATCCAAATGTCTCTGAAGATCAGACATTTCATAGACTCCTTGAGTCCTGTCTCAAGGCTTGGCAAATCTCACTTTATGCATTCTTATCTTTTTAATCAGAGTTTTCCACATTTCTACTTGTGTTTACTGCCTCTCATGCAACTCCCCAGGCACCTCTGAGAACAGCCTGGCTCCCTCCTCTGCACAGCCTCCAGAGCAGTAGCTGTGATTGCTGTAAGCCCTTCCCTTTGCCCTCCATTCTTAAGACTGAACAGACCAAGATCTCTCAGACTCGTTGTACATCACATGCTTCAGCCCCATAACAATCTTGGTGGCCCTCCACTGGGCTTGCCAAGGAATGCCAATGTCTTTCTTGTATTAGCCAGCCCAAAGCTGGACACAGCACCCTATATACTGTCTCACACCAGCTGGACAGAGAAGAATAATGCACTAGGATGGAAAGGACCTCTACAGACCATCTAGTCCAACCTCTCTGCAGTGAGCAGGGACATCTTTAACCAGATCAGGTTGCTCAGAGCCCCATCCAGCCTGACCTTGAATGTCTCCACGGTTGGGGCCTCCACCATCTCTCTCCTGTTTCATCGCTCTCAATGTAAAAAACTTCTTTGTATCCAGTTTAAATCTACCCCATTTTAGTTTTAAATCATTACTCCTAGTCCTGCCAGAACCAGCCTTCCTAAAAAGATCACCCTCATCTTTCTTAAACATTCCTTTTAAGTACTAAAAGGCCACAATAAGGCCTCCTCGTGCCCTTCTCGTCTCCAGGCTGAGCAGCCCCAACTCTCTCAGCCTGTCCTTGTAGGAGAGCTGCTCCAGCCCTTTGATCATTTTTGTGGCCTCCTCCGGACCCGCTCCAGTAGGTCCACCTCCTTCTCATGTTGAGGGCTCCACAGCTGGACACAGCATTCCAGGTGAGGTCTCACCAGAGCAGAGCAGAGGAGCAGAATCACCTCTCTTGATCTGCTGGCCTTGCTTTTTTTGATGCAACTCAGGATGCAATTGGCCTTCTGGACTGTGAGCGTGCATTGGTGACTCATGTCCAGCTTTTCGTCCACCAGCACACCCAAGTCCTTTTCTGCTGGACTGCTTTCTATCACATCATCCTCCAGCCTATATTGATCACGATGACTACCCCAACCCAGGTGCAGGACCTTGGACTTGGCCTTGCTGAACCTCATGAGGTTCACACAGGCTCACTTCTCCAGCTTGTCCAGGTGCCTCTGGAGGACATCCTGTCCCTCTGGCATGTTGACATCACCCAGCTGGGTGTCATCAGCAACTTGACCCCACTGTCTGTATCACTGATGAAGATACTGAAGAGCACTGGTCCCAGCACGGACGCCCGAGGGACACCACTTGTCACCCATCTCAGCTGAACATCGAGCCATCGCCCTCTACCCTGTGGATGCGACCATTCAACCAATCCCTTCCCCTGACCTACTGCTACACTACTGCTATCACAGCCCAGTTACTCTCCAAGCGTTAAGGATTTAAAACCTCTGAAACACTTTTTTTTCCTTACGATTATGTACTTAAACAAAACAAAGCAGCCTCAAGACATAACTGGGAAAATAAAACCACTCTGACAGCCCCATTATTCAGTATAATTCCCTGAAAGCCACTGAAAATACAGCAATTTTACCATCAGTGCAACTAGGATTTTAAAACAGCAGTGCCCTCATGCCCCTGACCATTTCCATATCCCACAGCCAGCACATTCATCTGAGTGGCTGAAAGATCAATCGGATCACTTAGGAAGAGAAAAGAAAATGTTAGGTTATAGTGTCACAAGGCATAATGAAACAATTCAAGAATCAGTACTACAGAGAGAGGGATTTCAGCTCCTCGCTCTCCCACTGCTCTGATGACATAGGTTCAGCTCCTTATCAAGTCACAGTCTTAGTTTTAACTGGTCTGTGGGAAGGCAAGAGCAGGCATGGGAGCCAACAGCCAGACAAAATGTGAGCCTGCTTTCTTCCGCCACAGCACCAGTTTTTGAGTAAACTTTTGCACAAGATTCAGAAACTTAAGTTTTGTCTTAACAAAACAAGGTGCTAAAGGCAATCCCCATTACTTGTTCAGATGATAACTTGAGTACCCAAACCCAGTACATGGAATGAAGCTCTTCTAAATATATTCTTCTGTCCTCAGTGCTTTCAAAAATAACCAGCTCCTGTACTTGTCAAGTTTTGGCACTTGAAGGTAGACATTTTTGATGCAGTTTCTGCATCCAAAGTTTTAGGTAATACAGCCACGGAGCCCAACCATCTGGCAAAAACTGGCTTTGGTGCCAGGATCACCAATGCATCATGTGAATTCAGTGCCAAAGAAGGTGGTTTCAGGGAATTAAATAACTTTTGGTTTATCTCCTTCTTTATTAACTTGGCAAGCATAACCCTGGACTCATAAGCTGCAAAACACTGAATATTATAGAGCTTAATGCAATGCAATTAGAACTCTAATTTTCCCTTTAAAGCCATGAGAGAGAAAACATCTCATTTGTTTTATTGTGCCCTATAACAGCTGTACCCAAGGGACACCCAAAACAGCAGAAAGCTGCATTGGCAAAGGTAACTGATATGCAATCAGGTGCAGGATTTGGGCTCAATTCATTAAGTTCCATTCTGCTTTCCCCTACAAATATTCCCAAGAGAAGGAAAACCATCATTTTCTCCTGCAATATTACTACCAAATTCATATAAAGATCCCCATTTTAGCAAGGCTTCTGTGAGCATTGTAAATCAGAAAGTAGTTAAGGTAAATTTACGTATAGTCTCCAAACTGAAAACCAGACCAAAAATTGCATGTCTACTTTTACCTGCAAAAATTGAAAGTATTCTAAGAAACTAATGCAAAAAGCTTAAATTACAAGCAAGATTTTAGATTATTACCAATTTTAACATCAGTTACTGTTACTAAGGCAATTCTTCAAGTATGCATAAAGTATCAAAAAGGTATACCATCAGCTACTGAGGCTGTTTAATTTTAGGAATGGCAGATTTTTTTTCGGAGGAAACATTGTGATGGTTTTCCCCATAAAATTAATCTATTACAAATCGGAAGCATTCCAGTATTCTAGTAAATTGACATAATCTTACGGGTATTAATTAACAAAGTGCATATACGTGACTATTAGCTTGGTAGCTCTCTGCGACCGAAGTAATGAACCAGTTGAGAGAGCAAAGCAGACATCCCTGCCACACCCTTTTATTGCAAGAACGAGGGCAGCAGAATGTATTGAAAACAAGCCAGACAAACCCTGCGTGATACCCGAATATCTCAGCATTGCAATCCTCAGTGCATCCACAAACACAGCAGAGGTTTAATTTGTTTTGTTTTCTACGGAGCCAACTTGCATCTAGCAGGATTTGTCTGGTCAGATTTCATGCCTTGCAAAAATATTCATAGCAGCTGGGAAACATAAGATATCACTGGAAGCCATAAGGCTACGGCCCTGAAATCTCTATCACAAATAACAGGCTGGTACAACACACTACCTGCAATCTTCCAATCCAACTCAAAATAACTAAGAACTGATTACTGTATTTTTACAAGACAGTAATCAAGAGCTCCGAAGCACTAAAAGCAGAGTAAATTCATTGCAACAACAAAAACCAAGTTTACATAATAAAAGGTCTGACCTTTTAAACAATTAAGCGCATTACTAAATCATCCTTGTGTGAGGGCTCAATTTCAGACAATAGCATGAGTCATATGGGTAAACTCGGGTTTGGAAAACTTGCCTGAAGTGGGGTTGGAAGAGCTCAGTTGCTTAACTCTTTCCATTAAAGAAATAAAACAACTGCCTTCCTTCTGAGAAACAAACAGATCTGTGAAACTTAGTAGAGAGAGACATAAAACAAACACGTAAAAAAACACATTAAAATGGAAAAAAAAGAAACACAAGGAGTAACCTATCTGTTCAGTATTTCTTACGCAACTCCAACTCACTCAAAACATATTTTTCTTCTTAATGTACAACTACAAAAGTTCTTCATGTTCTTTTATATGGCATTCATACACTAATTCATTAATCTGAAAATATCTCCCTAAAATAACTTTGTTTTCCACATTTTATCATATTGGCAAGCTGTATCAATTTGATTAATACTGACTGCAGCCCTGGTTCTCTGCTGTCCCATAAACAATGTTTTACTGCCAAAACGTGCCATGTTTTGAGCCTTCCTCACTTTAATTTCAGTTACTGTTTTGAGGAATCAGCAGATGCAAAAAGCAAAGGAAATGGGACAACTTTGACAACTCTGAAACAAAAATTTAAAACTGAAAGCAACTGCCAGTTTAGAGAGTTCAGTATTTTGCCATCATAACCAATCATATAATAGAAATGCATCAGAAAGGACAAAAAAGTGCCTGGTACCCAGTAACCACTAACATAGCTCTTCTTGTTCCCCAGTCTGAAATCCTTGGTTCAAACAACAAATCTCTGGTGAAAAAAAAATACTGTGCCATGTAAGAGATTTAATTAAATCCATAATCAAATAAATAAAAAAATAAGGATCAAGGACATGGGTGAAAAAGCTTAGATGCTTCCAGGAAAGGGTTACACATTGCACTAAAAAAGTCAAAAAATACCTTGGGGTTATCGGCCTGATCAAGGAGAACCTTCAGTAAATGGGACCTAAGAAATAACAGTCTAATTAGCACGAACATTTGCATGTCCTGCAATTTTTTGCGGTGCAGTCGTTTGTCCCAGAATAAGACTCTGTACTGAAAGCAGCAAAACCTGTTCATTTGGCAAATCCCAGCCCACATGTGCATAGCAATTAAATTTTGTTCAAACCATAGAAAATACTGACATTTGGTTTATGCAAGATCTCATCTCTCCTGAAGACAGCCCAGTCTTTCACAAAGTAAGAGGAGTTACCTTATCATTGCTCCTTGTCATAAAGGCAGGAGGCAATTTCTAGTCAAGCAGATCTCTGTAAAAGCCTACAGAGACTTGTAACAGAAATACTGTTGTTGCTATGAATGAAATAAATAGAAACATGTGTGAAATCACTGTAAAAAAAACAACAGAACAAGGGTTAAGAGAATGACTTGTATTGATAATGAGTAATCCTGTTAGGAGCAATGTCCTGGGAAAAGTAAAATTGAAAAATGGGTTGTTTATATCAAGACCAGAAGGCCTGTCCTCTGTAAGATCACAGCACAGTGAATCATCAGCAGAAGATCCTGCCTTCCTAACATCAGGGGGATGGAAAGTTGCAGTGTCTCACATATGGCATTCCTTTCCCTGTAGGATCAACAGGAAAGCAGACATCTATTTTAAAAAATAAAAAAATTACACACAACAAGTATGAAATCTTCACTTAAGATTTACAGATACTTCAGACTCTTTCCTGCATCACAGGATCATTTATATATATAAAGCCAAAAACCATAAAAGATTCGTCCAAAGACTAGTTCAGCATCAACAATGAAAAATCCTCAGAGAGGTGATGAGGGTCTGACCCGCAGCACCTCCTGCACTGCACAGAAGAGGTCCTGGCCAGACCAAACATGGACACAACCTGGGGCTTGTAAGTATATGACAGCGTGAGTGAATGAAATTTATGAGCCAATGAGTGGAAGTGGGCAAAATCAGCATCACTTTCCTCTCCCCTAAGATCCTGCACTGAATTTTGTTACACCAAATCTTCTACAAGTCATCTTCCAAGTCTAGAAAAAATGGGACCGCACCTGCAATCAAGAAATGGTTCAAACCCACAAGGTAATTCCACTGATACTTTTACAAAAATACTTTCTACAAAGCTTGAATAAAGAACGGACTACTCAGTACAAAAATAAAGAAAAAAATCCTCATTACATTCTGAATTATTTCCATTTTTAATATGTAATTGAATATTCAGTATAAATTAAGACAGCAAATTTTTTTTTTCTGTTTTCCCAAATGTACCTTTAATAAAGAGTTGTAAAGATCTCAGCAAAGCATACCAGCACTGTCTTATAGCTAGAAACTAACTGCTGCTTATCTAGAGGTTAGCAAGAATTTTTATTTTGAATTGAAAGGAATTTGTTGTTGCCATAATTCTCATAAGGACAAGATGCATCCCGAAAAGAAAACCATGGGGCAAAGAAAACAGTAACTCATAAAAACAGTGCCAAGGCAAAAAAAAAAAAAATAAAATCAAACTTATATTTCTATCTTAGTAAAGAAGCATAATCTCAAAATTTAGCAAATTTTTCAGCTTTTTAAAAGTAACTGAATAAGACAATTAGCATCCTAATGTCAAGACAATATGATGATTTGAAATTGTCATAACAATAAATTAGAAAGAGGCATCAACACTTCTTCATGCAAACATGAATCAAAAGATACAGTACCAGGTGATACTCTAACCCTGTATCTCCACCTCAGACCTTTTTCTTCCCTGCCCACCCCTCCAGGTTGGTTTTTTTCTCTCCAGCTAACTTCCAAAAGGCCCTAGCCTATCTCGGGACATGAATGACACAGTTCCTTGTTACTGACAGAAAACACATTTCTACTCTTACTTTCTCCTTAAACACAAGGATTCATTTACATGGACTAGAAACAACATTCTCCCATATATCAATTAACATTCTGCTAAGAAAAAAAAATTTCTTTCCTTTTTTTCCATAGCACAAGTAGCCAAGGGAGTGAGGATTTTTCAACACAGACCAAAAGCTATTACATTTGCTTAGATATAGTCAATAAATATTTACTTTTGAAAGGAAAGTTTCAAACTACTCACCCTCATCCAATGCTAACCAGTAATGTAGTAGTAGTTTATATTTATTACTCTTTATACATAAAACACAGTAAATCAACATATTTTTTTTAAGCCATCATAAAAACAAAGAGAAAACTCACCTTCTTCTGGTACCAAACTATAGCATCAGTGACTTTGGACGCCATTTATTCCACCGAATTCACACGGTCATTTTAGGCTGTTAACAGAAAAAGACAAAACTTCATTTCCACCTTTCCTACAAAGGCCAACACAGGGAATGCAAAAACACTCCCGTTACCTGCAAAGCACTGAACAGCTATATTTACTTTACAACTTGCCTCATTACTGTTTTATTAAGAGTTTGACTCTTCTCCTCTAAGTAAACAAAAACTGCAAAACTTCTGCTACAGGACATCAGAAGCTTCAGTTTCGTCCACTCTTCCCAGTAAAGCACAAGTGACAGAGAGACCATCTGCTCCTGTTTCATGAGAACCTCACGAGCCTTGTGTGACATGCAGCGTGGGTTTTTTAACTGATAAATTAAGCAACCTACAGTTATTACCACAGCACAGTATTCTGAAGTCCAGGAATAACTATGTCATAAAATACAAGAAAATTTCATACAGAATATTAGATATTTTTGGAGCAGGGAAAAAAAAATCAAGTGCTAGAACTCCACTAATTAGAAAATTAATACAAGAATAGTAGATTAAAACTAGGTCTAAAGGATAAAAACAAGGAAGGGTGGTATGTTTGTTTTAATAGTAGCAAATAGTGGTATTAGTTAATCTTTGATGTCAATGTCATCAGTTTCAGTGTGTAAAACCCCACAACTTTCAGCCTACATAAACCTTTCCTACCTTAAAACTTAAAAGTTTGCTTTCATACAATCAGTCAGCTAGAGTTAGTTCAGAAAAGAAGTAAGAATAACAATAATAAACAAAAACCCCCTTCAGATTAAGAATTATTGTCTTTCTACAAAACTACATATATTCTTACTGGACATTCTGTAAAATCAAAGGAGAGTTTAGGTGAGAATTACAGATATTTTATTACAACATGCAAGTTCTTTCTGAGATTAATCTATTATCATTAAAAACAAACTCCAATATTTCACAAATAGATTACTACAGATACTAACAGATTAGTAACAGCTAAGTTAATTTAGCACCTACAATTTAAACTGTTCATTAAGGTAGAAAACGGACATTGGAAAAAAAGTAGGAAGAAGGAATTAAAAAAACTGTTTAAATATTTGCCAAAATATTCAAACACTTCTGTGTTTAATATTATTCAACCCACCAATTTCCTCTGAAAATATAAGTACGCAAACAAATATGCCACAGTCAAGTTCAGTTTAAAAAAACACTCAGTCTGGTACCTTAGCCCTCAAACACCAAAATATGTATCAAGCATTCTCTCCCA
>NW_009715578.1:10107-12524 GCF_000703405.1 Apaloderma vittatum | reverse complement strand
TTGGGTAGGGGGGGGGGGGGGGGGGGCGGAGGAGTGATTGAGTGATTAAGGAGTTTATTTCTGATAAAAATACCACACTTATCAAAACGTTGTCAACATCAGCAACAATATTGTGCCTCACATGACTTCATTAAAAGGAAACAGGAGTGATGAACTGGTAGGTAGCTTTTATAATGAAAGATTAGAGGTGATCTTTGTCTTTAAAACAAAGCAAAAGATAAGACATTTGTTTACAGCATTCACACAGATAAGGCAAGGGGAAAAAAATGTCCGACACATGGGATGGAAACTCAAACTGCGATAGAATAACACTGTGTCTTTATGAAATGCCTAAGTATTAGAATAACACGTGACATTACATGTTGTTCATCACCAAAATTCAGGTTTTTAAAAAAAGCAGAGTTTAGATTGGATCCTAACAGCTATTTGCATGAAAATAACAAATTATCCCTCTATAGGAGTTCTACCAACACTTTCTATCTTCCAAGACATTTCTCAAAAAGAAAAGATGACCCTCCAAAACCCTCAGTTCTGCAGACACCTGTTCATTCAGTCCTCGCTGACTCACGCATGGATATACTTGTATTTTACACAATGCATTACTATAAAGACACTGTATTTAGTCTGTGTATGTATCATACACACTACAGTACAAATCTTCAACAAATTAAGTTCATAACAGCTCCTGAGAATTTCTAACAAACACAATGCCACACATTTTCATGTTTCTTAAACTTTTTTTTAAAATAAATCAAATAATGAAAATAAACTGCATTTAAGATTTCTGACAGTGTACTTCCAGCACATTTTATATGACTTCAGATAAAATTACAACACAATAGAAAGAAATGTCTCTCAGAGAGCTTAGACAGTCACTAACAACTTTCAGCACCATCAGGACACTGACTTTTGGTGCAACTGAGCAAACACACTCTGTAATTTTTCCACTGTTGATAATATAATTGTGTAAGTCACAGCAAGTCAATTAAAGCTGGCAGCCATGACTGTGTCAACATCTGTAATTGTTTCTGACTGTTTGTTTTTGATAATAGTAGTAGTTTTTCTAAGCGCAACTATCAGTTACTAAGAATTCATTGGCACAGTAAATATAAAAATATTTGTCACGTAAAGCACAGAGCCCAGCAGAGACTTTTATACAACTCACCGCAGGACACAGACTGGTTGCCCTTCTTTTTCACTCACACAAAGCTTAAATTAGGATTTCATTTCTTGTTTGAAAACCTCTTTAAGTAAACTTAAAATCATTTGCTACACCAGACTAGAGACTCCAAGTGACATAAATCCCATAGCCATAGGCAGCCTCCACGCGTAACGTTGACCTACGCTGCACAGTCACAGCGAAAGCAGTTCCCCCGCTCGCAGAGGTGCAGCCAGGAAGGATGCCACACAGCTTTGGATCACACTTGCACCCCTTCCCTTCCCTTCCCCTCCTTTGTCAGCTCATCGTAGAGAATCTTTAACTTCTGCTCATTTCTGTTAAACCAACCTCCCCTCTCACATATGACAAACCTTGCTTCCTAACCACTGTAATCACAGGATGAGAAAAAGGTTGGAGAAACGCATTACCAGCAGCAAAGAACTGTTGAACCTGTGCAGAAACCTTTCCCTCCACAGCTACATTCACTTCATCTCTCTCAAGCATCAAGGCTTTTTCAGGAAACCAATGCAAATTTATGAATCCAAGACTTCTAACTGCTAAATACAGCTAAAACTGGACTAGCCATTTTAAAGGCAGCAATCTTTTTCTGCAAGTTTTCCAATTCTCTCAGAAGCCCTTTGCCTTGAGAAACAATTACATCACAAAACTATAAACCAAGTGTAATGAAGTAGTTATATTATTAATTTATATGATTTCCATCAGCAAGTCTGTTATTTAGATTACACATGAGTTTCATATTTTTAAGAAATGCTCTACACTAAATCCTCCATACAGTCTATTTTGGTGGTGTTTAAAGCCTATTTTCATACACATTTGCATACGCAAATGCAAAGATGATGCTTACAAAAGTAAATACGACAAAATCATGGGATAGATGTCTCAGAAGACTTTAACAAGGTTTGGTGTGCTAAGTAAAAATACCTCTACAAGGAAATACCACATGCTTTCCTCAAGAGATACACAATTTCTGAGACAGCACTGAAATGAAAGGTGAAACAGTTCATTTAATTATTTTTTGCAGTGTTTGTACTTGCAGGGGCTAGGATCTGTCTGTAGTTTGGTTTGGGTGGGTTTTTTTGAGACAGTATAATGAGTTTGATACACTTAGCCTGAAGCTAGCTTATCCGAATGAGGAATGGATGGTAATGATTCCAGACCCTTAAGCTGCAGCCCTGACTCTGACTCTATAGCTGCCCACAGCTCACTGAACACCTAGACAGGACACCAGGTAGTGCAA
>NW_009715578.1:0-10091 GCF_000703405.1 Apaloderma vittatum | reverse complement strand
ACAAGTTAAGGTGCTATTCGGCTGACAATTTGTACTGCTATTGATCCAGGGGTCAGACTGTACAAGCTGAGCTTTAAGGCACATCAGTACCAAATGGATAAAGTGAACAAATCAAAAGAGCTGACAAAGATCCAGAAGCACAACCAAGCACTGCCTCTTCTTCTGCCTTGTTCTCTTCCCCTCCTATCCAGACCTAGCCATTCGTTTCATGTTCTGTGTCAAATACATGCATCTAGGACAGGGATCAGCTCTTGCACTCAGGTGTACAATGTCCCAGGCAGAGCCTCTACAGCAAGATTAACTCAACTAGTTGGGGACTTAAGAGCAACACAAAGCATACTCCCAACTTCGGAGATTAGACAGAACATCCAAGTATAAAAGCTTGATCACAACATCTCTGACGTTCAACAGAGCCATTCAGTACACTTCCATCAAAATCACAGATAGTACAATCAATAACAAGCAACGTTTTTAGATCAGAACCTAAAACTAAAAATAAATTACCACCCGGGTTTGGTGATCTCTATTCAAAAGTGGGATTTCTTAGCTATTTCTTCTCCATTTCAGAGCATAATTACACCATTTCCCACAGCATCCTCCCACAGAAACTGGTTGTTCACAAATTGGATGCGCACGCCTTTTGCTGGGTGAAAAACTCGATGGATGGATGGATGGCCGGCCCAAAGAGTGGTAGTGAATGGAGTTAAATCCAGCTGGTGACCAGTCAGAATTGGTCATCCCCAGGGCTTAGTACTGGGGTCAGTTCTGTTTAACATCTTTATCAAAGATCTGGACAAAAGGATCAAGTGCACCCTTACTAAGTTTCCAGAAAACATCAGTCTGGATGGGAGTGCTGATCTGCTTGAGGGTAGGAAGGCTCTGCAGCTGGATCTTGACAAGCTGGACCAACTGAAAGAGCTTCAACAGGGCCAAGTGACGGGTCCTGCCCTTAGGTCACAACAACCCCCTGCAATGCTACGGGCTTGGGGAGGAGTGGCTGGAAAACTGCCTGGTGGATAAGAACCTGGGGGCGAAGATGAGCCAGCAGTGTGCCCACGTGGCCTTGGCCAAGAGCATCCCAGCCTGCATCAGAAATAGCATGGCCAGCAGGAGTAGGGAAGCGATTCTTCCCCTGTACTCGGCACTGGTGAGGCTGCACCTCAAATCCTGTGTTCAGTTTTGGGCCTCTCATGTTAAGAAAGACATTGAGGTGCTGAAGCTTCTCTAGAAAAGAACAATGAAGGTGTTTAAGGGTCTAGAACACAAGTCTTCTGAGGAGCAGCTGAGGGAACTTGGCTGCTTAGCCTGGAGAGAAGGAGGCTGAGGGGAGACCCTACTGCTCTCTACAACAATAACCATTATGTTAAATCCTCCATATTACAGTGTCACAATCACAGGCATAATTTTAATATGACTTCTTGGTATGAAGAGTAAAAAGAGACAATGCAACAGTCTATGGCCTAAACTAATTTTGTAGCAACAGCTGTATCATACAAACTCAAAAGTAAAACATTATACCTGCTGATGTACAGCTAGAAAATAGCTTTAATGAGGAAAAAGCCTCACCTTCCAAGTTCAACATCAATGTAAAAGTTAACGTTGTCAAATTGTTGAGAGTATTTGATATTTTAAGTTACATTAAATGAGACAAATTAACAGCTTAGTCATAGTAGGCACCTGCTCTTGACTGAATAGCTGCTTCAGCCCTGACAACCAACACAGGTATCAGTGTAATGCAGATATACCAGTAAAACTTACCAAGAGTCATCCTTCCTACACTCAGCTCCATGGGAGCTCTGCCACTGCCACCAAGAACAGGACTTAACCCTTGGAGCCCTATTTCCAAAGATACATTCTTTTGATGTGCATTACAAATAAATCATTAAACCTAAATTTCCTTTTCAAAAAGGAACATCAAATATTTCATAATGCACTCCATGTTCTGTTTAAGCACTTTATCTATGCATCACTGTTCTCAAAACAGCATTTCAGAATTGCAAATTGTACACAAGCAAATAAGAAACTTGTCACTCCCAGGTTCACACCTTCCAGTGGAAGTTCTATCACGTTCTTTTCAGCTAGTCTTAAGAAAATCTGAAGCAGTCAAAGGGAAGGAAAAAAAAGAAAATTTAATAATTAGACACTGCTAACCTAAGGACCACATCCAGAAGCCAACATGGAAAGTACTCTTGCTGCCAGGCCAGCCAGGGCCCCCACCCAAGTTGTTGCTTTGCAATCCAAGGTCATGATAGTTTGTAAATAAAAATGAACTAACATACTTGCTTTCCCCAAAGAACATCAACCACTATGCTAACTTTGGATACCAGCATTCCTAAGATGCTGCCCACAAAAAAGAATGATTTTTTAAACTTTGTTCTACACTCTATCACACAAAAAACCAAAACATCACAACAAAACATCAAAAAAAAATCACCATGAAGTAACTGGTGAAAAAAACATTGAACATTCCTACATACCTCTTTGGGGAGCTGTTGGAGGAGTTTATCAGACCATTAACAGCAGCAATAAAATATGAATCAGACCCTATGCTGGCTGCTGTGTATCAAGCCCTTTACGAAGGCCGACGTACCAAATGTGATATATATATGGTCACACATATAGGCAGCGCGTCCATACCTGCCTGTGCCTCCAGCCAGTTACCAAAAAACAGATAAACTTTGTCAGCCCTTTATATTTTGCCTGCAAGCTACAGTATCTGATCCCATTTCTACCACTGCATATTTATTTCTTCCGTATAAGCTCATGCCCTTTATCACTTGCCAGCCCAAGCAGGAAGCTCCCACAGTTGCAGCTGCAGCACAGAGCGTGCAGCGAGAATCACTTTTCAGACTCGGACGGGAAGTAGGCTCGACTTCACCATCTTCACTTCCACAGTAAAAATAAACCAATATCTGAAGGACAAACTACCAAGGAAGTATCCCAGAAAATAACTATCTCCCAAGGAACAGTTGTTTTGCCAGTGAATTACACAACTGCCTGAAATAGAAGTAAAATATTGAGTATCAGGATTTCTGAGATTTATTTCAGGTTCTTGGAAAAGAACATAGTGTGCAGTTGTTGCAACTGCTGTAACCATTTCTGGAATCTAAGCCCTCAGACTTAAGGTCTATGCAAATTTCCTAATTTTGTTACATAACTGGTTTCTACTCACGGCAGCAACATGACATGATCTCATAGTTACCTTACTTGTAAAAACAGTGGGGAAGGACTCTGTAATTAGAAGTCCAAGATTTTACACCTCTCATTGTTTACTCCTGAGCCTGTTGCAGTGTTTATTAATTAGCAAAAAGCTCCTAATATTTAAACATATTCTACTGTTTAATGAAGTGGGGAGAAAAAAAAATTAGGCCCCTAAAGGGGACTCTAATCAAGTTAATTTTGCCCCTTTTATTCCATAAGAGATGTTAGTTACAAAATTCCCATTAATCCAAATGCAGTAATTGCTGCCAGTATACCAGATCTATAAGCCAAGACATTTCTGACAATGCTGCATCTTTTAAAAAAATAAATAAATAAAACACAGTATCTCAAGTTCTGCTCTTTTTAATTCCTGGATTTTGTACTGAATTCTACAGACACACATATGACATTAAACACATTTAAAATCCTATAATGAGAAATCCCTGAAATACTGCACATATACATCTGCTCTTAGAACTGTAACAACTATATTAAGGAATAGAATTTCTATGTTTTTCATTTATATCCACTCAGAAGAAACTCAACAACGTCAAAATACAGTGGCCACCTTGAAATAAAATGCTATGCTCCTTTCCTCCTCCTTGGGATTCTAAACGCCAACAGTAACTTCCCGCAATAAATCTTGCTTACTGAAAATATTGCCTTGGTGTTTAAGAAGACGTGTTTATCTGTCACCAGGCAATGCACAGCAGAGTTGTGGCTTCTCGATGAGTACAGTCAGGAAGTTGAAAACCACTCCTAAATGACCAAGTTTGCATCATGTTCTACAAATAGTTATCCAGCCAGTTTTTGAAGCAGCTGAGGCACGAAGCGGCTGAGCTGTCGGAAAAAGCTGCAGTCTCTTGTAACAGCCACTGTTCCGTAGGATCACAGGAGTAAATTCTGAGACTGTGTTTTTCAGAAAGCCTCTGGAGTGATCCAAACAAGGAACTGCAGGATAACAAGCCTTACATGTGTATCTGGCAAGCTCCTCCAAACAATCATTAAAAATAGAACACCATTATACCTGAAAGACTATCTGACAGGGTCTAATCAGCAGTTTCTGCAAAGCTCATGTCTTAGTCTATCGGTATTTCTGAACATGCCAAACTAACTGATAAACGAGCAAATGACAAAACATACGTGGACTCTCAAAGAGCCTTTGGAAGGATGTCAAAGACTTCTAAAGAGATTGCTGTTTGCGAAAAGCAAACATTGCCACGAATCAAAAACCAGGCAGAAAATTTAAAAACATGGTGAGGTCAACATTCTTCATTGCAACAGGCTGACTTGATAGCAAAGATGCATAGCAGCATCCAGTGTGAATACGATGGCCTGTTCGTTGCCTGGAAGCTCCCTGGATCATGCAGGGCTGCTCTGCTAGCTCTTCCATTCAGCATCAGCCCAAAGCAAAGTGCACACAGGTCCCAAGAAGCTCATCGGGGAACTCTCGTTCTCCTTCACATAGAAGTGTCCTAATCCCAAAACTAAACTCTGACTAAATATTCTTTATGTTCCACTAGCCTTCACATATCCGACCACCCTGTAGTGACAGAAGTAGATACTTGGGATCTCATTTGGTACACGCATGCCCTGCTGGGGAGCTGTTTCTGGAGGCTTGACTTAGCCGCTTAGCATGAGAGCACCCAAAAGTTGTGACTTCCAATTTTCTAAGTACACTAACCACCAGGCTTTTACAAGAAAAGTACACACAGACACTCATCATGTCACTGCTTCACCAAGCACCGACAACTAATGTTAGCTCACAGATGGCTCACATTCCCGCTGGTTCCCAGAGCTCTTAAGAGGGAACTTTCAGGAGAAGAAATCACCCACTAAGGACACCCAAGGTCCACACAGAGCCAATGGAGGAGGCCAATGTGGCTTGGTAAGGCTTAACAACCATTTCAGCCACCCCAAGCCACTATTACCACAACTGACCCTTCTTCTCAGTCACCAGCTTCCATCCCGCTTCTGACCAACACTGGAGCCCATCAGGCAGGTGACAGTTTCAGGGAACTGACGGCCGTTACTAAGTAAATGAGCAATTTTCACCTGAAGGAGTCTCACGGAATAAGCTGAGCGAGCACTAACGCCACTGCCGGCAGTGAGGCGGCACGGATCGGAGCCAACTTGAACGCTCCGGATCTCTACCTGTAAGCCCTGCGATGCACCATTAACAGTTAATTTGGACTAAATAGGAGCGTTTCCCTTGTCCTCCTGCCCCTATTTAGACCAGTAGCCTAGAGTTTTTATGAAGTAATGCCTAATTTAAGTCCTTAAGTGGTGTGAAATGAGCCCTGCCCTACTGTTTCAAACTCCAAGCTTCTGTAAATAGGTCCAGCAGTGCTCACTGTATTTATCTTTCATGCAGCAGGGAAGAAAAGAAAATCCAAAGTAGTAACATTTTCAGATTATATTTAATTTTACATTAGCAAAACTTAAGAATACGGATCCACTTGAACAATTAATTGGTCAACAACGAATAAGCAACGTAAACAGAATTTAGTATCAATAATGCAAATGACATCTTTAAGAGGAGGGGGAACGTAAACAATGTATACCACACAAAGCTTTAAACTGAGGTATCTGAAATCCATAAACAAAATCTGGCAGCTCAGCGAGCTCTTCCATCCATTCAATACACCACAGTCAGAAGAGCACAGAGACACTTGAAAATAAAAGAGGAATGACAAAGAAAACACTGCAGCACAGTTTTTTAATCACTCCTGCAATCTGACCCAAAATGCATGTATTTTATTCAAAAAAAAAATCAAAATACTGGGGGAGGGGGAGCTATTCTCAGAAGGGCTATTAATTATCAACTACTTAAAAGACTCTCCTGTTGCAACAGGTGAGTATGAACAGAAAAATAATGAATCATAAATTAAACGAGACTTTAAGAAACACACAGAAAATATAGTCAAGAAAACAAGAGCTTTCAATAATACAGAGAACTTTACTCATTAACTGAGCTTAGAGGATAGAAAAGCCAAACTTTTACCAGAGAAATATTATAGTACAATACATAATTAGACTGTTAAACCCAGTACCACAGGAAGTCACTGAAGCCAAGATTTTACTCTGATTCAAAAAGAAAGCAGCTATTTAAACTCAGAGTAACAACAAGAAGGAAAAAAATAAACGTACAGTTAAGTGAATCTCAAGCTTCATGATCCGGGATGCAAGAAAGCATCCAAAGGGATCCCACGCTAGGTTGTATTTGGCCTCACAAACCCTCCACCTAACCCAACCTCACACTGGCCGGCAGCTAATACCAAATAAAGTGTATGAGCACTATTGGCAAGCATCGAACAAACTGTCCCTCAAGACCACTGAACACGAAGAGCATTTAGCTGCCAGGCTGGCATCTGCCAACCACCTAACCCTTAAAAGCATCTGGCGTTGGCCAACTTCCAAAACGCAAGGCTTGCATGACTTCGTATTTGATACTATAGTGCTTTAATTTTTTCTCCCACTTTGCAATTTTATTTTTTTAAATTTTTTTAAGAACTACAAATGTATTTGCAAATAGTTCAGTCCAATGCTTGGACTCATTCCAGGAAGCCATCTAGTAGTCTCTCTGGGGTACGTCTAACAAGACCACCTCAAATGAACAAAGTATTAAGTACTGAACACTACATGTTACACTAGAAGAGTATTCCCAGCAGAATTTAATTTGGAAAAAATCCCCTTTACGCATTTAAATTAAGAACAAGAGAATAGCTCTATGAACTCTCCAACATCCTCCCCTCAACTAAAAAAACACCAGAACAACACAAACATAAGCTCTATTTCCAATGGTATCTCTATATATGTATACAGG
Source organism: Apaloderma vittatum (assembly GCF_000703405.1). Taxonomy (NCBI): domain Eukaryota; kingdom Metazoa; phylum Chordata; class Aves; order Trogoniformes; family Trogonidae; genus Apaloderma; species Apaloderma vittatum. The sequence continues at coordinate 3,064 of NW_009715578.1, read as the reverse complement.
TAATGTTCTAACTTTGAAGCTGGCCCTGCCTTGAGATGAGGTTGGACCAGACAGATGACTTCTAGTGACCCCTTTCAACCTAAATTGTTCTGTGATTATATTTAGAACATACCCAAACATTACACATTAATACATTATGGCCCTAATTAGTATGAACTCTTTGTTTCCCTATAGGCTATTTATTAAGCTCTTTGTATTCTCCTTACAAATTTGAGTACCATTTCTTCAAGTAGTTAACCATTTCCTCTGTACCCAGCAAGGACCTTCATGAATACCAGCACGCTAAATTCAAGCTTTCAAAGTCTTCTATTTTTCACACCACTACGTATCTCAAGAGTCAGCAATGGTCAGCTGCCCTTAACAGCCAGGAGCAGTACCTCTGAAAGAGGTCACCTAAAAACTAGTTTTGTTTCCTTTGGAAAACAAACAAATAACAACAACAAAAAAAGAGATTACAAAAAGAACAGGCCTACCTTGTTGCGTGGGCAGAGGCAATTAAGTCTGTCTGTCTTTACCTGTGTCCCGTGGCTCCCTATTGTCTTTCCCCACCTCACCCAACGCTTTTTTCCTGCCCCCCACCCCTATTACCAGCTGCCCTAACTATTTGGCCGGGCCAGCAGTAGCAGGGCACCACGATGGCTCAGAGCTTAGCAAGCACACTGGCCAGCTGCTGCTCTCTTCCTGAAGAATGAAGGGACTCAACTATAACTGCTTTTCTTTGGGTGGGAATGTTAATTTGGGTCACTATCTATCAAAAAATTTACAAAAGTTTGTCACTGTGAAGGTACTTAATGCCTTTGAGTTGCCTTTTAATTTGGTTTTATCATCTGACTGACTAAAAAGTTACTCAAACTGGAGAAGATGGACAAAGAAAGTAATTGTACAAGCTTAGTGTCCTTAGTAAGCCTAGATAAAAGTTCTCATAAACTGTTTGGTGATGAATCCATAGAGCATGCTGTTTATTACGAAAAGAACTTCCTCACAGATACACAAAAAAAGCCTGCGACGGTCATCGCTCCCACTCACAGAGGTCCTGAGAAAATGGAAAAAAAACCCAGATGGTTTTACTTCTTTAACAGAATTTCTACTATAAACAAGGAGAAGATACGTGATTTAGAAAAAGCCTGGGAAGACAGTGTATATAAATTTGGAGAACTGGGAAAGAAATGATGTCCACTGCTTTCCAGTGACCCCTGCCAGCTGTGACAGGAACAGCATTGTTCAACTCCAAGAGCCACTCCACCCTTTGCTGCCTGGTTAACTTCCCCAAAAAACAAAGTTTACTGGAAGACCTTTTAATGCACCGATGCCTTCCTCCTACCACAACATCAATACTCTGCTTCCTGAGTTCTCCCAGAATTCACACCGGGAACAGGCAGCCTTGGGTGTGCTGGGATCACCTTTCTGAGACGAGCTAACTCTGCTTTGGTAAAAATCCAGTACTACCAGAATACTCGAAATGTTCCATGAAGTTCCCAACAATTACTGACAATTTATTTATATGTCACATTCTACACAATACAAGAGGAAAAAATCCTACTACAAGCATTGAATTAAAACAACGAGGTTTCCAAACTCTTTCAGATGACTCAGGCTCATGTTTTATTCTTTAGAATATTTATATCCAGAATAAAAACATACACTGGCAGCAAAACATAGCAACAGAAAATTCAACTGAACAAACACTCCAAACAAGGAACGGGATCTTAAACACACCGGTTCCAAGTATTGCTCTCAACCTTTACCCTCAGAAATGAAAAGCGTTTGAAATTATTGTAAAGCAGAGCTCTGGGGTAAAAATTCAAAACTGACTAAAGTATGATGTGCACACATACATCAGTTTATTAACACTTTACTGAAACAAAAATAAGACTTCTGAGAAAAGGATTATCCTTTCCAGGGAGTCACAAATAAAAAAGCAAATCAAAGAAGATCACCAAAGCCTTCAGAGCTACAGAAATAGCCAAATACATACAGCTATTTATAACCCAGAGATTTATTCACAGAACACTTTTAGCCTCTACCCCCAGGAAAACTAAAACATCTCATGCCAAGCGCTAATGTATGTAACAGAAATATATCCCTCTGACACTCAGTGACCACTCTAAGAACAGCTAAAGATACTAGGGTTCACCTACTAGGATTAACAGGTTATTTCAAGTGATGTACTTCTCCCCAGTAGAACAGATACCACCATCTGTTTAACAGCATCAACAGGAAGATACAAGCGTGCAAATTACTGATGACACACTGTATTTAGTCTCATTCCTATTAGAGAACACGTGTGTCAAAACTGTAAAACCAGCTGTATTTTCTTTAGGAATGTTTCATCACAATGAATTTCAGAACATTAATTAAAGTACTTTCAACAAGACAAGTTTTCCAATTAACTACTTTTTCCAATTAATTATATAACAGATAGTAAGACACTGGCAAATTTGGAAAAAATGCTAAGCTCAGCAGCATTACTTCTCAAGCGACCAGCAACATGCAAAAGCAGTAAAAATCAAAATACCAAGCATAGAGCTTGAGAATATGGACTAAAACTGTCACTGAACCTGATACACCTGAGTCACGTACACTCAGGGGGTGTTTATGAAAAACAAAAGTAAAAGACGGAAATACCCGGATAGTTCTACTCCTGCATAAGCATTTTCCACCGCTGTTCTCTCTTTTGTCACAGAAAAGATGGTTAATAAAACACTGGAGAAATGAATACGACGGAAGAAATCTAAACTCACGGGAAGAAGCCTAACATTTAGATTCTCAAACTGAAAATGAAGGACAACACGTAAGCTGTAGACGAGCTGTCACTGGATTGGGATGGAAAAGGGAAAAAACCGGGATAAGAAAGAAAGCACCAAAAGAAGAGGAAAGCACATAAAATATAATATCACTGAAGGAGATGAGGCCAGGGCTGAAGGTGAAGATGCTGCAATTTAGGACCTTTAAAGGAGAGGAGAAAAAGAAGTCCCATCACCTGACGCGGGCACTGAAGCAGCTCAAGATGCACGAACGCAACTCACGCGGGGAAAGGTGCGTTACGGCACGAGCCGGGCTCAGC
>NW_009715577.1:63811-66502 GCF_000703405.1 Apaloderma vittatum | reverse complement strand
GGGTGCGGGGGCTCCCTGCGCTACGATGTCTTTGTTCACGTAGCAAGGCCTGGTGGCCCTGCTGCTCGGGACCGGTTCTCAGAAACCCAGTGAAATAGTGCATTAAATATTACACCCAAATTGACACTCTGACTTGAGAAACATCTTTGTTATTTACCTGCTGCTGTTATTGACTCTGTTTCTTTCAGAAACGACGTTTTGTTGTCAACAAATCTGTTGCTTAATACACACTGTCACAGAATCCAGCCTGAAGAACAATAAAAAATATAACTAGGCATCGTAACAGACTTTTGCTATTAAATAAGACCTGCAGCCTGTATATGAACCTCCCAGCCTGAGCATGCAAGAGTTTTAGTGTTAAATTTCTGGCTCTCTCTTCCTCGTGTGCTGTTGATTCAGTCCCTGTAGATGTATATCAGGTTTGATGCAGTCATACTTTGTATTGCGTTATTTAACACGCCAGCAGCCGCAGTGTAGGATGCTGGATATACACCCTCCAGTTGCTGCACACTGAGGGAAATGTGAAGAAAGTTCTTTAACTCACTGTCTGTTCACTGTGAACTTAGGATATTGCTTAAAATATCCTATCTTTCTTTATCTTATGCCCATTTCTGCTAATTTTCTTCTTCCTTTCCCTTCCAAACTTTGAGATGTCTTTTTCAGCGGGGATAATGGTAGAATTCTCTAGAGGGGGAAAAAAAAAGAACAGTGTCTATGAATTCATGTTTCACAAGGTTTAGAGAAAATCCATTGGATGTTAATTATCTATGCAGATTATTTCTAAATTTCTTTTTTATCCGGCTCATAAGGTTGGTTTTCCTTAGTTCAGATTGAAAATAATGATAGCGGTGATCAGTTAGCTGCAGGCTTGTCACATATGTACTATTATATAGGTATGATTCAAAACAAATTGAGACACTTGTGTTTTTTAGAGACTAAATGCTGATTTACTGCGGACAGAAGGCGTTTTCACCAATGTCTTCTGGTTAGTAGCAGTTATCTGAGGAGAGTGTGTTTTCTAATTGACAGCCAGTCCTCAACGGGTTTGGAACCTCCGGCAGCATATGGAGATAGTATTTTCTCTGATGCTATAAAGAACAATATTAACTTTTGCACGAACTAGATAGTGCAAAGTAAATTATTGACTACAAATACAATTAAACAGAAGCCATGTTTCCGAGTAATGAAAGCTGCTGTGTGCTATCAGCTAGCTTTGCAGCCTGCCAAGAGCTTTGTGCAGTGTTGTTCTGTGACCAGGCTTTTGGTGCTTGGGTTCAAAAATGTAACATCGTAAGGCTGTATCTCCTGTGAAGGACAAAACAAAATCATAGGAGGATGAGAGTCTGCTGTAAAGTGTCCAGTCAGAGTGTGTCCCCCAACAGGGAGCAACCTTCTGCACGGCAATCACTGCATTGCAGTATAACTGCGTGCGTCCCCAGCAATTACATCATCTGGGATACATTGGCTGTGGTACTGCCTGACTGCTTCCCATGGCTTACGTTTCTGTTTTGTCAGGAGTTGGTTTTTCTTGCTCAGATACTTAATTTCCAAATGACTTTGAAAGAAAATACAAAGCAACCTTTGAAAGAAAAAAGCAGGTGTTTAATGTTGTCCCTGTAGTTACGCTAGCAGTGTATCTCTACAAACAAATGCATATTCTGCATTGCAGAATATTTCTTTCAGAATGCGAGTTATAATTTTCGTGTTGAAATATTTTATCATGTTTTATAGCAACCTAAAGAAGTTAATGGAGTTTCATTAAAAACAGCAAGCCCGCTCAGAAATATTGCAAAGCTAAATTTAACTTAATTTAGTTAATTAAGTTGATGTAGAAATTAAAGGTTAGGAAACAGTCTGGTAATAGCAGAAGATGGTTGAGAGCGAGTGGCAGGTGCCTTAGAAATAAAATCTTTCTTACATAGCATATTTTTTGCAGAGGATGTTGGAGACGAAGGAGAAGAGGAAAAAGAGTTCATTTCCTACAGTATCAGCACTGACATTCATTATGGAATAAAATCAAACAGGTGAGTTAGTAAAGTAGATCTTGACATTTCTGCCCTATGAGTGCAAATTTACTTGCTCTACTATAAATTTGCCTCCGATTTGCCCAGTGCTTGATGCAGTGTTTTTATTCAGTTGAGGCAATAGGTTTTCAAGGTGGAGGCTCTGATAAAACAAGAGTGTGTCATGAGGCTGAAAAGAATGAACTTAGGACTTCTAGGTCTGAGGTTAAAGAAACAGTCTTATTGAATTGACACATGTAGAAATGTAACATACAGAAATTGGGGTCAGTAATGTTTCGGTTATGTCTGACTCTTGCATTTTTGACTGTGAACGTTCATAAGACGTGTGCCTCTTTAGTGTGCCCATACGCCAGGGTCCTTATTGGTAGCTAAGTTTGGCTGCTTAGGGAAGTATAAAGAGGTATTTGTTGGAAAAATAGTGTTCGGGTCTCTTAGAAAAAAGATTCCAAAGCACGATGATCCATGTTAGCGTTTGACTTCTGTGACCTAAATTTGCAGTTGTATTAAAGCTATTCTGTCATTTAAGTTTCACGTTTAGTTGATAACTCTCCTCTTTGTTCTGCAGCCTGGCATTCATTAAGCGTACGCCGGTGATTGATGCCGACAAACCAGTGTCTTCCCAGCTGAGAGTGCTCACTCTCAGTGAAGATTCTCCCTATGAGACATT
>NW_009715577.1:40312-63780 GCF_000703405.1 Apaloderma vittatum | reverse complement strand
ACGCTCTTTCATTAGCAATGCTGTGGCACCCTTTTTCAAGTCCTATATCAGAGAATCTGGCAAAGCAGACAGGTAATTCAGTGTAAATACCACACTTCTCTCTTTTAATGAGTTAAAAAAGGTGTGTAATGAAAAATATAACAGTGACTGTTCAGGGCAAGTCACGTGAAAGTGTTTAAGCACAGAGTTGCATATGTTGCTGTTGCTGACTCTGGGAGAGTAGTTCAGACATCTTAAATGTGTTGTGTATGGTTTCTGTTTTGGCTTCTTAGACAGAAAAACGTTTGCTTTTTCAGGGATGGAGATAAGATGGCCCCTTCAGTTGAGAAAAAGATTGCGGAACTTGAAATGGGCCTCTTGCATCTGCAGCAGAATATTGAAATTCCAGAGATTAGTCTGCCAATTCATGCAACCATTACTAACGTGGCCAAGCAGTGTTACGAACGTGGAGAAAAACCAAAGGTTACAGATTTTGGTGAGAAGGCCGAGGATCCATTATTCCTCAATCAGCTACAATCTGGAGTCAACCGCTGGATTAGAGAGATACAAAAGGTACAAAAAAAAAAAAAAAAAAGATTAAAAAAGGTACTAGACTGTATGATAAGAACTTCTGTGTTGCATTGTTTATTGTCTTCACAGTTCAACTGGTAAAAATACTGCTCTGTGCAGGATACCCTGGAGATCTGAGACCAGTATTCTGAGTCACCAGAGTCACTAGTCTAAATAAGACTAAGTCTTAATTCTAGACTAGACTAAGCCTAGTCTAAATTTAGAGTCCAGTCTAAATTGTTCTGCACGTAGCTGAGAGCATGACTTTTTTATCTCTGTTGTAATAGACTCAACTGGCAGTAACTTTCTAAATTTTGTAACTCTTCAAATCTTTACAGGAGACTGAGAGAAAGAAGCATTGGTTTGTTTTAGTATTTCTGCAGATGCATCCACAACCACTTCAAAACAGTTGCTCCGGTCCTGTTTTGTAATCTCTTGTACTCCTGCCTGTAACTTCTCAAAAGAAGTCTGCTCTTCTTTTGCTATTACTCAAAAATAGTATCTCAGATATTACTATGGCTTTTTTTTTTCCCCATGGGCACATAAATACCTACTGCTCATAGAACAGTGATTCCTTTTCTTACTCCAGAGTATAAAACACTGATTTCCTTGCCTGATTCGCCAGAACAGAATACAGACACTGACCAGGAAAGTAGAAAGGTGACCTTTTTGGGCTGTGCTAAAGATACTACATGAAGGTCACAAAACTAACCTTTAGGACCACTGTAATTAACCTTTGACTTGTGTTGCCCTTCTCACAAAGTGAGTGCCAAAACTGTCTGAAGTTGGATTATTAAAACCTGGTAGATACTACGTGTTTCAGTGAGATTTAGTAATGGAGCAGATTTTTGCAGTTGAAGCCTATATATTAAACGTTTTTCTCCCTCCGTTCTCTTTCTCTCTGTTACTTTTAAGGTGACCAAATTAGATCGAGATCCTGCATCAGGCACTGCATTACAGGAGATCAGCTTCTGGTTAAATTTGGAACGGGCTCTGTATCGCATTCAGGAAAAACGTGAAAGTCCAGAAGTTCTTCTGACTTTAGATATTCTGAAACATGGCAAACGTTTTCATGCAACTGTCAGCTTTGATACAGACACAGGTAAAATAGTGGTTGAACAAAATTTTTCACAAAGGTCCTAGGGAACTTAACTTCGTAGGAAACTTTAACGTTGTGGTACCAAGAACAGTGCTGTTTAGAGTAACCTTATTTAGTTAAACCTACAGATTTGATCAGTGAAATGAATAGTTACACTAAAAATATTTTCTGTTACTTTTAGGGCTAAAACAGGCTCTGGAAACAGTGAATGACTATAACCCACTGATGAAAGACTTTCCACTGAATGACTTGCTGTCTGCTACTGAGCTGGACAAAATAAGGCAGGCCCTTGTTGCAATATTTACCCATTTGAGGAAAATCAGAAACACAAAATACCCCATCCAAAGGGCATTGCGTTTGGTGGAGGCTATTTCAAGAGATCTGAGCTCTCAGCTCCTTAAAGTCTTGGGAACCAGAAAACTGATGCATGTTGCCTATGAAGAATTTGAAAAGGTACACTTATGGTTTTGTGATGCTGATGGCTATGTTTTTAATTGGATTGTGACTTTCGGGAGGTGTCTTATTTGAGAGCTAAAGTTCCTGTTCTAAAACTGTCTTCAGGTGATGGTTGCATGCTTTGAAGTATTCCAAACCTGGGATGATGAATACGAGAAGCTACAAGTTCTGCTGAGAGATATTGTGAAAAGAAAAAGGGAGGAGAACCTGAAGATGGTGTGGCGTATCAATCCTGCTCATAGGAAACTCCAAGGTCGTCTTGATCAAATGAGGAAATTCAGGCGTCAGCATGAGCAGCTGAGGGCAGTTATTGTGAGAGTCTTGCGACCTCAGGTAATATTCTTGATTGTTAGCGGACAGGAAACTTTTGTGGTTTCCTCAAGAGTATTCAACTTCAAGAGTGGTCACTACTGTTTTAAAAAGTTACCAACACAAAACTAATGCAACATTCAGTTTCGCTGTTTGCTTCCAGGAACAGTCTAGTTTTGAACTAATAAGCTGATAGGCTTAGCTGTAATTCCGACTTACGCTACATGCTACGTGACCACGCTCATGTTAATAGACACAGCAAGTTGAGTCGTAACAGAGGAGATTAATAAGTGTGTAAATACTTGAGCTTGACTAAACCACAGTGAAAATGAGATTATGCTGCAGAATAGTGGAAGCTTGTAAAGGAACTGTGTTTCCCCATTCCTAGTGGAACTTAACTCTGAGACGTGACTGAAAGTTTATTAAGGATTTGTTACTAATTTTAGGTTTCTTGCAATTCTTCTTAGAACAGACTGTGTTCAGATGTTGTTTGTAGCTAAATTCTGAAGCATCCAACTCACCAAAGTGTGGTTCTAATGCAGGTAACTGCTGTTGCCCAGCAAAATCAAGGAGAGGTGCCTGAACCACAGGATATGAAGGTAGCAGAAGTCCTTTTTGATGCTGCGGATGCTAATGCGATTGAAGAAGTCAATCTGGCTTACGAGAATGTTAAAGAAGTAGATGGGTTAGATGTTTCCAAAGAAGGTACAGAAGCCTGGGAGGCAGCAATGAAACGGTACGATGAAAGAATTGATAGAGTTGAAACAAGAATAACTGCCCGTTTGAGAGACCAGCTTGGTACAGCAAAGAATGCCAATGAGATGTTCCGAATCTTCTCTCGGTTTAATGCCTTGTTTGTCAGGCCTCACATTCGCGGTGCCATTCGTGAATATCAAACACAACTGATCCAGCGTGTAAAAGATGACATTGAGTCTCTTCATGACAAGTTTAAAGTACAGTACCCCCAGAGTCAAGCTTGTAAAATGAGTCATGTTCGTGACTTGCCTCCTGTGTCTGGGTCTATAATTTGGGCCAAACAGATTGACAGGCAGCTCACCGCTTACATGAAGCGTGTTGAGGATGTCCTTGGCAAAGGCTGGGAGAACCACGTAGAAGGTCAGAAGCTAAAGCAGGATGGAGATAGCTTTCGCATGAAGCTCAACACACAAGAGATCTTTGATGACTGGGCAAGAAAAGTTCAGCAACGCAATCTCGGTGTGTCTGGTCGTATTTTCACCATTGAAAGCACTCGTGTTAGAGGTCGAACAGGAAATGTCCTGAAACTGAAAGTCAACTTCCTCCCAGAAATAATTACACTTTCAAAAGAAGTCCGAAACCTGAAGTGGCTTGGTTTCCGTGTTCCACTAGCAATTGTCAACAAAGCTCACCAAGCAAACCAGCTCTATCCGTTTGCTATTTCGCTCATCGAAAGCGTCCGTACATATGAACGAACGTGTGAGAAAGTAGAAGAGCGTAATACTATCTCACTTCTGGTTGCTGGCCTGAAGAAAGAGGTTCAGGCTTTGATTGCAGAAGGAATCGCACTCGTGTGGGAATCGTACAAACTTGATCCGTATGTACAGCGCCTGGCTGAGACTGTCTTCAGTTTCCAGGAAAAGGTTTGATTTATCTTGCAAATTCTGCAAAATTTTTACTTTTATACTTAAGTAATGTGTGGTTAACCAGAAGTAGAATTGGATAGCTGATGACCCATTCTGTAGCTCTTTGGTTAAGTAGCTGATCGAGTTGATGCAAATGGACCACTTGAATGTGTCTTTTAGTACTACTAATTCATAGACTTGCTGAATCCAAATGAAGTGCCTAACCATTACTGCATAATTATTATTGCCTCTATTTAACCTGTCAAACTAAGCATTCCTTTTTTTCCTAAACCGTTTTAGGTGGATGATCTGCTCATTATCGAAGAGAAAATAGACCTGGAAGTGAGATCGTTGGAAACATGCATGTATGACCACAAGACTTTCTCCGAAATCTTGAACAGGGTTCAGAAAGCTGTGGATGACTTAAATCTTCATTCATATTCAAATTTGCCAATCTGGGTCAATAAGTTGGATATGGAGGTAGGTTTGAGATCGAGGAGTAGTATATATTTTAATAAGATGCAAAATGCTTTTTATTATACTCTTTGTAGTCACCCAGGGAAAATTCTGTCACCTCACTCTCTGAAAATTTCAGTGCTTTTTCAGTATGTAGAAGATACGAGACCTGCTTGGTTTTGGCTGTTGACTTTTGGGATCAGTTAATCCAAAGCAGAGTTTTGTCTTTTGAAGAAAAAAGTTTGATACAGCTTGACTTGTCTAGAAGGTGCTGGGAGGTGGGTTAGATAAAGGATGGTGAAAATTTGCTGTGCTGGTAGCAAAGTCTCTTTGCCTTCGTATTATTTGGTTCTGCTTGTTGAGTTAGGTTTCAGGTTATCGGACACTAGTCCGACTTCAAAGCAGTGTTTCATTACACTGAAGTCCACAAGGACAGGAGAAGCTTTAAATTGATATCCAGTGAAAATTTATCAAAACACTTAAACCTCTTCAGTGACTTAGTAAGGGAGCACTTGGTTCATTGAGGCACCATAGTGTGCCTACTGTCAGAATATATTAACAGTGGGGATCTTAATGCAGTGAACATGCTTTTTGTTTTGCTCCAATGTGGCTTATTTTCTTTAGATTGAAAGAATCCTGGGGGTTCGTTTGCAAGCTGGACTGAGGGCCTGGACCCAAGTTCTTCTTGGACAAGCAGATGACAAAGCAGAAGTTGACATGGATACAGACGCTCCTCAAGTTAGCCATAAGCCTGGTGGTGAACCCAAGATCAAGGTAAGGTGTGGGGGAGTTTTATTATCGTTATTTGGTTACTGTTTTCTTTTCGTTTATTTCCTTATTTTTCCTTAATGTGAGAGTTTTATCTGAGGCTTATATGGGAAATAAATATTTCCTCTCTGTCTGGTTTTGGAGGTGTACTTGCCTCCTCCTATTTAAATACAAGTTGGTCTTTCAAAACTGTGTACTACGTCTTGAAGTCCGAAATTCTAGTCTACATGTTCTACATGTAGTAGCATCTGCCAGTAAAACTGAGTGTTTACTGTTTCTGCAGAACATTGTACATGAACTAAGAATAACCAACCAGGTGATATACTTGAATCCACCAATTGAAGAGTGTAGATACAAACTTTATCAAGAAATGTTTTCTTGGAAGATGGTAATCCTGTCACTACCAAGAATTCAAAGTCAGAGATATCAGGTAAGTATAATGAAGCTGTATCTAAGCTCGAGGAATTATTTTCACTTTGCAGTGAATTGTGCTCAATATCTTACTGTGTTGCTCTTGGACTGAATCTGAGTGCCCTGGAAATACATTCATATCGCATATATACTTGTGGTTGTCAGGTTGGAGTGCATTATGAGCTGTCTGAGGAAGAGAAATTCTATCGTAATGCATTGACAAGGATGCCTGATGGTCCTGCGGCTCTGGAGGAATCATACTCTGCTGTCATGGGAATTGTGACCGAAGTGGAACAGTATGTCAAGGTAGGAGATGGATTCCACCTAATGGTACAGCTAAAACGAGCATGGACTTTTCTCTCAGTTTTCCTGGGGGCTTGGAGGACATCCACTGTAGAAGTACTGAACATTGTTTGTGCGCTACCTCGATTAGGTTTGGCTGCAGTATCAGTGTCTGTGGGATATGCAGGCTGAAAACATATACAACCGTCTTGGAGAAGACCTGAACAAGTGGCAAGCCCTTTTAGTTCAGATAAGAAAGGCAAGAGGAACGTTTGACAATGCAGAAACCAGAAAGGAGTTTGGACCTGTTGTCATAGACTATGGCAAGGTAAGATATTCTAATTATTGTTTGTGATAAATACATGAAATATCAGATTGGATGTACTTCAGAAAATAGGGAGGCTGACAGATTACTTATTATGTAACTTTATTCAATTGTAGGTACAATCAAAGGTGAACTTGAAGTATGACTCCTGGCACAAGGAAGTGCTTAGCAAATTTGGCCAAATGCTTGGTCAGAATATGACAGAGTTTCATTCTCAAATTTCTAAGGTAAGACAAGTCCAAATTCCAGTTTTTCACTTTCAGATCAACAGCTCTAGATTTCTAAAACACTGATTTGTGCCCCAAACAGTCCCGTCAAGAACTGGAGCAGCATTCAGTGGACACTGCCAGCACATCAGATGCAGTGACGTTCATCACGTACGTGCAGTCCTTGAAACGTAAAATCAAGCAGTTTGAAAAACAAGTTGAGGTATGTTGTCTTCCTAATGATTCTTACTTTGGGAAATGTCAGGCTTAGCTCTTAAAATGCACCTTCATGGTATTCAGGTTCTTTTGAGAATGGACTCTAACTTAGTGTCCGCATGAATCCTATGAACTCTGTAATGAGCACTTGTTGAAATGCATTATTTGGTCTTGTGACTTAAGTTAGTTTTGTCTTTTAACCTAACGGCGACTGTTTCTTGCAGCTTTATCGTAATGGTCAGCGCTTGCTTGAGAAACAGAGGTTCCAGTTTCCATCCTCTTGGTTGTACATTGACAACATTGAAGGAGAATGGGGTGCCTTTAATGACATCATGCGTAGAAAGGATTCTGCCATTCAACAACAAGTAGCAAATCTGCAGATGAAGATAGTTCAAGAGGATCGTGCAGTGGAGAGCCGAACAACTGACTTGCTGACAGACTGGGAGAAAACAAAGCCTGTAACAGTAAGTAGTGATTATTAATACTCATTCAGCAAATAAGGTAGATTCTCTGCATTGAATAAGAAGTAGGCAGATTATTTTTATGCTTTTCTGCAGTTTTTCATTTTCAATGATGGTGAAAGTCTTTGAGAGTTCTATAATAACTTGCCAGTGTGTTGATTTTGGGCTGGGAGGCGGGGTGGCACAGGGAAATTCACCCTTAAAATGTAGGCCTCTGTTAGGTCCAAAAAGTAGGATGCCTTCAGTTAGTAACAAAGCTTTGGCTGAAACAAGGGACATGTTATAGAGGCATGCGTGTAGGAGGACATAGAAACAAGATCTGTGGGGTTTTTTTCCCCTAAAATGTTGCTTAGTAAACCTGAAAAAAAGTGGGATGAGACTTACTCTGGATTAGTATGTAGCCTTATTGTCAAAAAACTGGAAATGGAAAAATAATGAGACAAGTGAACATTTAGTATTTAGTCCTTGCTTTCAATTTGATGGTAGCATTTTTGCATTAATGTATCCTATGCAAACTTCAGGGAAACCTGCGCCCAGAAGAGGCTCTTCAAGCTCTTACCATCTATGAAGGAAAGTTCGGTAGGCTGAAGGATGATCGTGAGAAATGCGCAAAGGCCAAGGAAGCTCTGGAACTAACAGATACGGGACTGCTCAGTGGCAGCGAAGAGCGTGTCCAGGTACAGCCTGCTCACACGATGTCCTGTCAGCTTCAAATAAAAATTTTTCATTTCTCTTGCTCTCCCTTAAGAGAGTGACTTGTAGCATCTGATGTACTAGTGTCAAGACACAGTCTCTACAGGCTTCCAGTTCTAACCTTAAGGGGCTGCCTGTGGTCTTTCTTGATGATCTTATTCTCATGAAGCTATTACATAACCTGAAATGCAAAAATCTCCTCTGGGTAGTTTAGTATTGCAGTTCTGTTGAATGGGCAAGATGTTGAAAGTATTCTGTTGAAGAAATTAGGAATAACTGCTATTGTTTGATACGTTCTTTACTATAGGTAGCCCTTGAAGAGTTGCAGGATCTCAAAGGCGTCTGGTCGGAACTCTCTAAGGTCTGGGAACAGATTGATCAAATGAAAGAACAGCCCTGGGTTTCAGTGCAGCCTCGCAAGGTACTTGACTTCTGTATACATAAACAATGTAACTACTGCAAGTATATGCAAATTAAGAATTAGCCCTCTTGAGATAGGCATGTTCAGCTGTCTAGTTCCAGCTCGTTTTCAGTGTTTAGGTACCTGTTTCTCAGTATCTTGTGAGCATGCTTCTTCTTATGTGAAGCAATCAAAAAAATAAAATCACAGGGTTTGTCACAAGTTAAGTATTTTTGTAAGAGGTTTATGGGATTCCTGTAGTTTTGAAATTGAGATTGGACTGCATCTACACAGAAGAAGTTGCGCTGTTTTAAATAGGCTCATGGACCTTATTAGGGAAACTTCATAGTATGGCTGGATTAACAGTATCAGTTTCAGTTCAGTTCTCGGGGAGTGATAGGACCCTTAAGTCATAAACTGCCTGTGACAATATTATGCCACAAATTTTAATCAGACCAATGAATTATGTTCCTGGGCATAGAATAACCGCATTTTACACAAATAAGTATAACACTAGACGAGGTGACTAGCGAGACGTTTCGGTAAAAATACATAGAAAGCTTTAAATTTGAGCAACTATGTGCACAGCACTTGCAGAGAAAGATTTCATCGGTTTTATGTTACTGACAGCTTCGACAAAACTTAGATGGTTTGCTGAACCAACTGAAAAACTTCCCTGCCCGCTTGCGACAGTATGCCTCCTATGAGTACGTGCAGAGACTTCTGAAGGGCTACATGAAGGTAAGCTGTCCACATTTCTAAAACACATGTATTTTATGGTTCAAGTTCAAGGATGTAACTTGCTTTCTTGTCTTCTGTAGATAAACATGTTAGTTATTGAACTGAAATCCGAGGCGCTTAAAGATCGTCACTGGAAACAGCTGATGAAAAGGCTCCATGTTAACTGGGTTGTCTCAGAATTGACCCTGGGTCAGATCTGGGATGTGGATTTACAGAGAAATGAAGCAATCGTCAAAGATGTTCTGCTTGTGGCTCAGGGAGAGATGGCTTTGGAAGAGTTCTTGAAACAGGCTAGTATCAGCTTTTTTATGTGTGCATGTAATAGCAAATCGAAGGCTTACTGTCAGGTGGCTCTCGCTTGTGTAGTGAACTTGACAGTCTTAAGTTGTCAGTACAAGTGCTGAGGCCTTGTGAAACACTCTGTTTAGCAGAACATCTTACAGCTCTGTAAGCTTCCTCTCATGAAACTTGAATTACTTGGGAAAAACAATCTTTGATCATGACTGCAAAGACACGCACCTTGTTTAACTAACCGAATCGTATTCTTAATGTTTTTAATAAAAGCTTGATCATAACTCAGAATACTTGGGTAAAAAAAGTAAAATCTGATTAATGTATTTCTACTTTGGAACTGTGTTGGATCAGAAATTATTGATGTCATATCCTCATTTTTTTTTCTTCAGATAAGAGAGGTGTGGAACACCTATGAGCTGGACTTGGTCAATTATCAGAACAAATGTCGTTTGATTCGTGGGTGGGATGACCTTTTCAACAAAGTAAAAGAGCACATTAACAGCGTGTCTGCTATGAAGCTGTCACCCTACTACAAGGTAAAATGGAGAACAAATCTTATTAATTCTGCCTTTTTCTCTTGTTTAGTTTATGTATTTGTCAGCAGGGATTGTATTCACTGTTTAATTTGACAATTGCATGTGCATCCTTTGTAACTCTGAAGCAACCGTTTTCACTAATAATTATTAACAGTCAAAACTCCTGATACTATTAAAATTAATGCAATGTTTAAACTTCAGGTGTTTGAGGAAGATGCCCTTAGCTGGGAAGATAAGCTGAACCGTATCATGGCACTCTTTGATGTCTGGATAGATGTCCAAAGGCGGTGGGTCTACCTGGAGGGTATCTTTACTGGTAGCGCAGACATCAAGCACTTGCTGCCTGTGGAGACTCAGCGGTTCCAAAGGTAACATTTTAAATGCTTTGTTCTTGCCTCTCTGGAGCACCATGTGGTCAGGCCTGCAATTTCATGACTTCACTATAGCCCTCTCTGTGTTGAAATACTGGTTGTTTTTTTACCTGGTCCAGATGGATTAAAGCTCTGATGTAAATGTAAGTTCATGAAGCAAACAAGTATAGCAAGGGGTGTGTGTAGGCAGCTGTGACAGAAGAGGTTTATAATAAGGAAGATGGTGGAGATCCAGGTGTGTTTTCTTGTTAGCTGCAGTCAGCTGCCTCAAGGATTTGTCTGGCATTGTGGGTGCAACAAACAGGCTGATTTCTGTTGCTGTAGCCTTTAGTCTTTCTCTTCAAACATTGTTTTTTTCATCTGTTTTAAGTTGCTCTGGTCATCCTTACTTATTTCACACACAGTCAAGTCAAAGAATCAGATTCATGCATCTTTTCAGGAAGCAAAGGAAAATAGACCTTCACTAGTGGAATTGATTGAACGTTGCAAAGAAGTTAGATTTTATTGTTGTGGACTTGAGGCAGATGAAGAGCCATTTTGGGAATTCAGCCTTGTATTCCCTGGGGCAGTCGCAACAATTAGATTGCGGTCATTTAGAGACAAATAGCTTTGGTGTTCTGGAGGCCTGTGGTTACTGAATTTGCGCTAATGTGTACTGTGTTGTTTTATTGCAGCATCAGCACTGAATTTTTGGCACTCATGAAAAAGGTGTCCAAATCTCCTCTTGTGATGGATGTTCTTAACATTCAGGGTGTGCAGAGGTCATTAGAGAGACTGGCAGACTTGCTTGGGAAGATACAGAAGGCACTGGGAGAATACTTGGAAAGGGAGAGGTCCTCTTTCCCACGGTAAGAATTTGACTCTTGATGTAAAGTAACCTCTGTCTGTGCAGGAATTGGTGTACCATCTTGTAAAGCCTCTGCCAGTTTTTATGTTGCATATATATCTCTCTATATATATAAGCTTTTATGACTGTTTAGATCTGTATTGTCTAAATACAGAATTCAGTTACGTATGCTTCTCGGGAAGTGAAACTAAAACTTGCCTTACGTGCTTATCAGTGACTAGCTGTAGGATTCAGATATTGTTTAAGGAACTGTTGCAGCTGATTTCTCTAAACTTGCAGGTTCTGTTTTGAATTGCTTCGTTCTCACATTTGATTGAAGGACAGTGTCTAAACAGTCACAATCAAGTATTTAAATCATTGGTTCTAACTTACCTGTAGTCCTCAAGTAGTTTGTCACATAGCATGAGAGGGTAAGGGTGAGGGAGGTACTAACTGGGAGTTCTCCCTGCCTGATAGACTTAATTCAATCCCAAAATCCACTATATTTCAGGGATTGATGGGTAGAGAAAACGATCCACAACATGGAGCATGTATATGCTTTTTTATAGTACAGACCACATGAACTAAGACCTAATCTTTAAAACTGAAGTATGGCTTCTAGCAAATTTATGGTTCATGTACTTTTCCAGTGTTGAGGAAATTACTCCTATATAGTGGCCATCTATGAAACATAAATAAAGTAAAAGAGGTAGTTGGAATTCTGATACAGATCTGATTTTATGTAATTGCTAGGTTTTATTTTGTTGGTGATGAAGACTTGCTGGAAATCATTGGAAACAGCAAAAACGTTGCTAAGCTTCAGAAACACTTCAAGAAGATGTTTGCTGGTGTTTCTAGTATTATTCTCAATGAAGATAATTCTGTGGTTCTTGGGATATCCTCACGTGAAGGAGAGGAGGTATAGCTGCAGTGTTTCTTTTTAAGTAGAATTCTGAAAATATATGAATATGGGCTGACTTAAACCTAATTCTTGCAGGTGCTGTTCAAAACACCTGTCTCCATCACAGAACATCCCAAGATCAATGAGTGGCTCACTCTTGTTGAAAAAGAAATGAGAGTGACCCTTGCTAAATTGCTTGCAGAATCTGTTACTGAAGTAGAAATCTTTGGAAAAGCGACTTCAATTGATCCAGCAGTCTACATCTCTTGGATCGACAAATACCAGGTATCCATGTGGAACTCTTAAGCATACTCCAGCTTGGCTACTTCAGCAAGGAAGACTCTCTGACGAGGTTTTTCTGTTACACAGGCGCAGCTTGTTGTCCTGTCAGCCCAGATTGCGTGGTCTGAGAACGTCGAGTCAGCCCTCAATGGTGGTACGGGTGGAGTTGGAGACAACAGTCCTCTCCAGTCTGTGCTAGCTAACGTTGAGGTCACACTCAATGTCCTGGCAGACTCTGTGCTGATGGAGCAGCCACCTCTTCGCAGAAGGAAACTGGAGCACTTGGTAGGTAAAAACCTCCTTTGCTCTTCCAGGTTTGCAGGTTAGAATTATAAAAGGTTAATGAAAGGATTGATAAGTCTTTGGCTTATTTTCCCTCTAGGAGGAAGTTTCATGTAATTCAAGCAACTGCTTTAGTCCCTGATTCTGTGGGTGGTGGTAGTTTTTCGATCTAGTCATCTTAATGCAAGAGAGCATATTATAGACTAGCTCACTGAAATGATCTTCAGACTAGCTCTTCTCAATATGGAAGTTGCCGATTTCTTCTATAAAATGTAAAATGCCTCATTAAGCTGCTTCTTACTGTAATTATTATGTGCTTTTGTTTGTACATAAAGTTTGAGAGGAGAGGAAAAGTTAAAATCTTATGGGTTATTTTTATAGGGAAATATCTGGTCTATTTTAGGAATACTTATCATCTTTATTTCTGGCAAATGAAATATCTAGTTCAGTAGTGCAGTGAATTAACGGCCTGTCTGTCAGCTTTCCTGAAAGCTGAAGTCCTTAACAAGAGCAGGCAACATTGTTAGTGTTGTCTTTGTAACAACAGATTTTGAGGTAGAGGCTGTTGGTAGGTCACGATTTCAGAATAATGTGAATTTACTACACTAATTTGAGAAGCTGTAGGATTCCTGGTTTTATTAGCAATGGCTTGTATTGCTGTGGTCTAAGGAGTTAACTTCGTTCTCCAGATCACCGAGTTGGTGCACCAGAGAGATGTTACAAGATCACTGATCAAAAGCAAGATTGACAACTCCAAATCCTTTGAGTGGCTCAGCCAAATGCGGTTCTACTTCGACCCAAAGCAGACAGATGTGTTGCAACAGCTGTCCATTCAGATGGCAAATGCCAAATTCAACTACGGTTTTGAGTACCTTGGTGTTCAGGATAAACTTGTACAGACTCCTCTTACTGACCGCTGTTACCTGACAATGACACAAGCCCTGGAGGCGAGACTTGGAGGATCACCATTTGGTAAGTTTGTACTGAAGTACAGGTATATAAACTCTAATTCTTCCTAATATATAGCTCTAATGTAAACACGCAGAGCACTGCAACTAAGATATCAAAGAACGAAACAGTCTTTTAGGGAATGATGTAACAGTTCTAGGGTTTGCATAATCTCCTTGTCAGGGACCATCAGAATCGGCATGCTGGCAGATCACATGCATAAGCACTGGTACCTTAGATCACAAACACTAAACCGTGTCTGTCTCACTTTAAAAATAGGTCCTGCTGGTACTGGTAAAACAGAATCTGTTAAGGCTCTTGGACATCAACTTGGCCGCTTTGTGTTGGTTTTCAACTGTGATGAAACGTTTGACTTCCAGGTAAGCTGTTGGATTAAAGAGAAATGTCCTCTTTCCTTTGCAATAGGAATCTTTTCAGAACTCCAAAATAGCCAGCAGTGTTTATTTTCAAGATGATTTTCTATACGTGTTTACTGAGCCAGTATCTATAATCTATACACTTTCTGAAGGAATGCCTTGGTTTGTATTTTTTAATAATTCCTTAGTCTTGTAGTGGAGAAGACTAGACAGGTTGATTTCTATTCATCCTAAAACAGTGGCTTTTAGACCTCCATCATATTCCCTCATATTGCATTTTGTGGAATCCTACCTTAAAAGTTGGAAGCCTTATCATGCTCATCCCATTCAATTTGTTCTTCTGAAACGTTTCAGAATTCTAATATCTTTGTGCAAAAGACTAGAACTGCACCTGCTATTAATGGTATCAGCAAACAAAACATTATGCAGTGGACTGACTTTGACGTTTGTGAATATGCTGCAGTTTAGTATGTAGTAACAGGAAGCCACGTTCCTAATCTGTGAAGCAGTGAAGGTCTGAAAGTTGTTAGAAACCTTCTATAGCTCTTACAGTACTACAAAGACAGTAACCTGCATGTAAATACAGCTCCTTCCTGCCTTGGATGCATTTTTAAAGTGCTCTTCTCTGCAAGAGTGATCAAGCAGCTTCAGTGATTTTTTTCGTCTATGTGCAGGCAATGGGACGCATCTTTGTGGGACTTTGCCAAGTGGGTGCTTGGGGCTGCTTTGACGAGTTCAACAGACTGGAGGAGCGTATGCTCTCTGCTGTTTCACAGCAAGTTCAGTGCATCCAGGAAGCCTTGCGAGAGCATTCCAACCCCAACTATGACAAGAGTATGTAATTGTTCATTCCTAATAGAGTTGTACATTGTCTTTTAACATGCTTCGTGCTGTTTTGTTGCTCAAATTTCTCCCAAAAAATCTAACGATGAAGCCACTGTCAATACTCAAAAACTCGAAGTAATGTTCAGCTGGTAGAAATTTGTACTGAATTGCAGTAGTAGAGAACTGTTCATGACTGTTGGAAACTAAAGTATGGCTTCTGTTCTTAAGAGTGTTGATCACTGACTCAGGTGTAACTAAATGCACTCTATTTTCAGCTGCAACACCTATTACTTGTGAGCTGCTGAACAAACAAGTCAAAGTGAGCCCTGACATGGCAATATTCATCACTATGAATCCTGGCTATGCAGGCAGATCAAATCTGCCTGACAATTTGAAGAAGTTGTTCCGTAGCTTGGCAATGACAAAACCAGACCGTCAGTTGATTGCCCAGGTCATGTTGTACTCCCAAGGTTTCCGTACGGCTGAAGTGCTTGCCAATAAGATAGTACCATTCTTCAAGTAAGTAACACAGTTAGCTTTGATCAGTGAAAATAGTTTGTTGTTAAAACTATGATGTTCTTTGCAACTCACTAAGCGTGTCGTACAGCAGTCATTTCAAGGAAACAATGACATTTACTGGCTGTTATGTTGGTCCCCGCTGAGAACCAAATTGTATTTTCTCTTCTGCTTCTTAGGCTTTGTGATGAACAACTGTCTTCCCAAAGTCATTATGATTTTGGCTTGAGAGCACTGAAGAGTGTGCTGGTTAGTGCAGGTAATGTGAAGAGGGAGAGGATTCAGAAGATAAAGCGGGAGAAAGAAGAGCGTGGTGAAGTTGTCGATGAGGGAGAAATTGCTGAGAACTTACCAGAACAAGAGGTAATGTTTCTGTGGACTCTTTACTTCTCTGATAAAATACAGGATGCACGCTAAATAAAGCTTATAACCTTGCAGTGTTTACCATTTAGTGTTAAACCATGTAAGCAAAGTAATTTTGGTTAGAAAGAGTGGTAATTTGACAGTTTATGAGCACCAAGTTAACCATGTTTTAGGAGTCCCTGAATCATAGTTTAAAAGTCATCTTCTTGGGAGGTGGTTCCTTCGTAACACTTAATGCTGATGAGTTCCTCAACAGTTAATACCAAAAGTACAGGAAGGGGACTTAAGAAAGTGCAGTTGTACAGACTGAAAATCAGTATGAATTCATTGTGTAATTTCAAGGCTGAAACCTCATCACTGGTTGTTTTTACCAAGACTACGGTGGTCTGGTGCTTTATCAGTAAAGTATTTAGCAAAGTATTGCTTGTCAAACATATTTCGTAAAGTGAACCTAACAACAAATTTTAACCAAAACACATGTAACTCTGCAGATCCTGATCCAAAGTGTATGTGAAACTATGGTACCAAAACTGGTTGCAGAAGACATCCCATTGTTGTTCAGTCTCCTTTCTGATGTATTCCCTGGAGTGCAGTATCATCGTGGGGAGATGACAGCCTTGCGAGAGGAGCTGAGGAAAGTGTGTCAGGAAATGTACCTTACCTATGGTGATGGAGAGGAAGTTGGTGGCATGTGGGTTGAAAAGGTAAAATACAAAACTGAAAACGTGGAATTGAAGTTTATGTATAAGACTAAACTTCCTTTTTTATTATGATAGGCAGGAAGCTTTTTCCCTGTCTTAAGTGAGCAATATGTAGAAGCTTTGATTGACTACAGAAGTTTAAACTTTATTGGTACATCATTTTTTCTGTCGCAGGTTCTTCAGCTGTATCAGATTACACAGATAAATCATGGACTGATGATGGTTGGTCCCTCTGGAAGTGGAAAGAGCATGGCTTGGAGAGTACTTCTGAAAGCCCTCGAACGGCTGGAAGGTGTGGAAGGTGTTGCTCATATTATAGATCCAAAAGCAATCAGCAAAGATCACCTCTATGGTACTTTGGATCCGAACACCAGAGAATGGACAGATGGCTTGTTTACACATGTCCTGAGAAAGTGAGTCTTTAATAGCACAGATGAGAAATGGCTGGTACGTTTGTGCTCTGGATAGTCTGTCCTCGCTGAGTTATTGTTCTCTACTGAAATAAATATTTTCTTTAATGTAGAATCATAGACAATGTGAGAGGTGAGCTACAGAAACGTCAGTGGATTATCTTTGATGGTGATGTAGACCCTGAATGGGTTGAGAACTTAAACTCTGTTTTGGATGACAACAAACTACTGACTCTGCCAAATGGAGAACGTCTCAGCCTTCCACCAAATGTAATGCTACTTTTTTTAAATGATGTTTACCTACTGTCCTATAAACTCGTTGCTTTTGCCTTAATCCATACTAGTGCTGTCCCTCTTTCTCATCACAAGTGGAGTAATACTGATCTGGGGTGGTGGTTTGCTGGAGTTAGTAGCTTTTGTGGAAACAAACATTTCATGTTACACTTACTCTATTTACAATCTGTGGATGGTGTAAAAACCTAGGGTAACAGTCAGTAATGATGAAAATACCTAGGATAGTGTAATGCTGTCGGTGACTATTGAGAGGCTAAATACAAATTAATTTCTTTTAAAAGGTCTGTGTTTTGGGGGGGAAGGTTTTTTCTGTTTGCTTTTGGTTTTATTTCAAACTCTAGTTTCAAATTTCTACCCCTTAGGTGCGTATCATGTTTGAGGTACAGGATCTGAAATACGCCACTCTGGCTACTGTGTCAAGGTGTGGCATGGTCTGGTTCAGTGAGGATGTTCTCAGTACAGACATGATATTCAATAACTTCCTGGCCAGACTAAGAAGTATTCCTCTGGATGAAGGTGAGGAGGAAGCTCAAAGAAGGCGAAAGGGTAAAGAAGATGAAGGAGAAGAAGCAGCGTCCCCAATGTTGCAGGTATAGCTTGGGTTACACTTGTATCACAACTAGTATGGCATACCTAGAATTTATAACAGCCTATCGTAGAAAAACTGGCTTTCTCTTGACATCTTTTTTTTAAAAAAAAGTATTAAATTACGAAGCATTATTTCCTGCTGTCTGGTAATCAAATGAGAAGGAAGTGCCCTGAGCAGTGTTTTGTCTCTCCCCAACAGATTCAGAGAGATGCTGCAACAATAATGCAGCCGTATTTCACATCTAATGGCCTGGTTACTAAAGCGCTTGAACATGCTTTCAAGTTGGAGCATATTATGGATCTCACCCGCTTGCGCTGTCTTGGTTCTCTGTTCTCGATGTTGCATCAAGCTTGCCGCAACGTAGCCCAGTACAATGCGAATCATCCAGACTTCCCGATGCAGATAGATCAACTAGAGCGTTACATCCAGGTAAATACAATGTGCTCCTAGGTGAGGGCTGTGTTTGATGTGACAGCTTAGCAGCTAGATTTGATTTATTGTTCATTCGAGTTTTGTTCCGTTACTCTAAAGCCAATAGCTGCTTTTGCTGCTTCTTACAGAGGTACCTGGTCTATGCAATACTGTGGTCTCTTTCTGGAGACAGTCGTTTGAAAATGAGAGCGGAGCTGGGAGAATACATCAGGAGAATCACCACTGTGCCGCTGCCAACTGCACCAAACATACCTATAATTGACTATGAGGTAAACATTTCTTATGCTAGAAGTGTTGTTCTTTCGTGTTCCTAGAAGCTAATTTTAGATTTTGGAGATGAAACTGGAAAATGAAATGCTAGACTATCCTAATTCAGAAAATAAGCTGCCTGTTTAAAGAAACATATAAATTCGATGCCACAAACTATTTAGTGCTTCAAAAAAAATGTAACAGAGGTTGAGCTTTATTCCTGTTCTAAACTGTCCAATTGTGCTTTTGTGCTCCTAGGTGTCCATTACAGGTGAATGGGTGCCGTGGCAATCCAAGGTTCCTCAAATTGAAGTTGAAACACACAAAGTTGCAGCTCCTGATGTTGTAGTACCAACCCTAGATACAGTTCGCCATGAGGCGCTGTTGTATACTTGGCTGGCGGAGCACAAACCTCTGGTACTGTGTGGCCCACCAGGCTCTGGAAAGACCATGACCCTCTTCAGTGCTCTCAGAGCTCTGCCTGACATGGAGGTACACAAGAGTGTGTGTGTGTGTGTGCACGTATTTAAGTAGTACCAAATCTCCTTGAAGATTAAAGCAGACTGAGTATGGAAAGGACTCGCTAGCCAGCATTCAGTGATACCTTCATCTCAGTCCTGTATACTTAGCAAAAAATACAAACTATGTTGCACAGAATCTTGAGACCTTAACCTAAAAGCAACCTCTTTCCTTTACTACTTCATTAATATAGGAGCATTGCTCCATTCAGTATTTTAAAACCTGTGGTAATTTTAAGAATAGCTCTCAGGTGGAGTAACCCGACATGTTTTAAGTACAAGATTGGGCAGGAGGCATTTGCAGCATGGCAGATGGAGATCCTGCAGTGCGAAACACACAGTATTTAGTCAGAATACAAGTAGTAAACTGAAATATAGATGGTGTATGTACTCACACTGTGGAAAGCCAAATGTACCTGTTTTCAGGACTCTTGATAAGCTCTTTTTAAAGCCCTAATATATTTTACCTATTTATTTCAACTCTTCTCTTTTTAAGGTGGTCGGACTCAACTTTTCTAGTGCTACCACTCCAGAACTGCTCTTGAAAACTTTTGATCACTACTGCGAATACAGGCGCACACCTAATGGGGTGGTGCTGGCTCCTGTACAGTTAGGAAAGTGGCTGGTGCTGTTCTGTGATGAAATCAACTTGCCGGATATGGATAAGTATGGCACACAGAGAGTCATCTCCTTCATTCGACAGGTTTGGTGTTCTTTGTAATCAACTCTGCTGTAATGGTTATTTTCAGGGAAATACAGTGTTCTACTGATTTTATGTGGGGTTTTTTTTCCAGATGGTGGAACATGGAGGGTTCTATCGTACATCAGACCAGACATGGGTGAAACTGGAGAGAATTCAGTTTGTTGGTGCATGTAATCCACCTACTGATCCTGGAAGAAAACCCCTCTCACATAGGTAATGTATCTAGTAAACTCTATATAGCAACAGAAATAGCGGTTAAAGCCGAAACATTGACTGTATAATCTGTTCTTAAAACACTTGTTTGACACCAGCTGTGAAATTGTACTCATTCCTTCTGAACTAACTGCTGGTTGGTTCTTATCCTGACAGCCAGCCAGTGAATTCACTGTTACACTTCTTGAATAATGTGTCTGAAATGCTATGAATACTTCAGAATGCTTTTTGAAGCAATCAAGCCTGCTCTAGTTACTGCGAATAATCTAGAATCAAGCAGTTAGTTAATTTTGGCAAAAAAAATATGAAAACAGTACAGACTGTAATTTGACTTTCTGGACTATGTCATATGCTAATCTTTCAGATTTTTGCGACATGTTCCTGTGGTTTATGTGGACTACCCAGGACCAGCTTCACTGACTCAGATATACGGAACATTCAATCGTGCGATGCTAAGGCTGATCCCATCACTTCGCACGTATGCAGAACCTCTCACAGCTGCTATGGTAGAGTTCTACACAATGTCTCAGGTAACTTGTCAAATACAACCTGAAACTAGTCAGAACTCTTCTTTTCATGCTGAATCATTTAACACACATAGTTTACCTTTCATATGGATAATATATGTACAAGACCTCAACTACTTGCTGTGGTTCTGGTAAAAGCCACTGAATGGTGCTGGCAAAGTAACATCGTGCAGTGCCAAGGCCTGTAAACAATATTGTACAGCTTTGGGATGAAATAACTATCTTTAAATTTTTAGGAGAGGTTCACTCAAGACACTCAGCCACACTACATCTATTCACCTCGTGAAATGACTCGATGGGTGAGAGGCATATTCGAAGCATTACGACCACTGGAAACTTTACCGGTTGAAGGCCTTATCAGGATTTGGGCCCATGAGGCCTTACGTCTCTTCCAAGACAGGTAAAATAAAAATCAACATGAGGAAGGGAAAAAAAAGAGTATTAAAATGCAAAATTAATTTTCTCCACTCCTTGCCAACTGTCATTAGAAGACCAAACTGCAGCATACTTCGTGTTAAATAACCAGAATACAAATTGGGAATATTTGCCTTCCCTGTAATTAGACGCTCTTGGGAGTAGTATCTGTGCAAACCAGAAATACGCTTCAGTTGTAACACTGCCATGTGATGGGATTATATCCTCACATTACAGGGGATTTGTAGTCACTGAGATTTTTCTTTGTCCAGACTTGTAGAAGATGAGGAGAGACGCTGGACTGATGAGAACATTGATATGGTTGCTCTGAAACACTTCCCCAATATTGACAAAGAAAAAGCTATGAGCAGACCTATCTTATACAGCAACTGGCTGTCGAAGGTAAGTAAAAAATGTATTATAAAAAAAGAGTTTGGAGCAGCTGAGTGATGTAGCTCATATGACTAGGTTAACATGATAATCGGTGTCCATCATTTTGTTAAACTTATTTTCAAGAAGGTCTTACTATGATTGCATGAAGTGAACTCTGCCACAAAGTTAATAGCTGTTATGCCGGGGATAGTACTGTGACATGTATCACAGTACATAAAGACAGTATATTTTTTTTATATATATACGTATATATACACACACACACAGTAATATAAGTAATTTCTCAAGAACAGTATAATACTCCCAGAAAGTTGCTGACAGTTATTACTTACGGACTCTCTTGAATAAGACTGTGACCCTTGAACAATACTGATGCTGTATTTTTATGGTGGACTCCTTCTTGCAATCTAAAGTGACCCAGCTGGGCCATCTGTAGAAATTCTGTTGGGTCAAGGCAAAAGTCGGTATAGCCTCCTAGTCATCTCCCTGATGAATAGCAGGTGGCTAGGAAAGGCTGTTTAAAATCAGTTGGGGGGTGAGGGAGAGGGGAGTGAGTCAGTCATGCTGCATCCCACCGTCTTTGGTTACTGGCAGCACAGACTCAGGCTATGGTAGCTTCAGTAGATACAGTGTTTAAACCTCTTGCTGTTGGTGGCGTTCGAAGCTGTGGACATGTTGCTGTGCAAGTTTAAATGAATACAGCATTCTTAAGCTTTTGTGGAGGATTGCTACTTCAAGTATTCTGATAGTTCTGCTTTCATCTACTAATAAATTACCTCTAAGTGAAGTTTCCTTAATCTTCAATTCCATACTGTATTCACTGGTTCTTTTAGGATTATATTCCAGTGGATCAAGAAGAATTAAGAGACTATGTGAAAGCTAGGCTTAAAGTCTTTTATGAAGAAGAGCTTGATGTACCACTTGTTCTGTTCAATGAAGTCTTGGATCATGTGTTAAGAATTGACCGGTAAGTTCAGACTTGAGTTGCTGTTCATATAAATGGGATTTAAAGACTTTTTCTGAAGTGAAGTAGCCCGAGTACAGAGTAAGTAAGAATGGAACATGATCCCATCGTTGTCCATGGACAGTATACTGTTGGCCTCCAGATAGCAGGATCCTATCTGGAAAGGTGGTGTCAGTTTTGGTACTAACTCGAAGTTTAGGTGTTCAGGAAAAAGACTGAGTTAGCAAACATACTTGGTTATGTTCTTTTTCAGTATCTTCCGTCAGCCACAAGGCCACTTGCTGCTTATTGGAGTCAGTGGAGCAGGGAAGACAACTCTCTCAAGATTTGTTGCCTGGATGAACGGTTTGAGTGTCTACCAAATTAAGGTTGGCATGCTAGTTTTAACTCAAATATCAACCCCTAAAAATCCCATTAAAAGCTAAACCAAAATGTTAATATACAATGTTGAATCCTACTAGGTTCACAGAAAATATACAGGTGAAGATTTTGATGAAGACCTTAGGACAGTATTGAGACGTTCCGGCTGTAAAAATGAAAAAATAGCTTTCATAATGGATGAGTCAAACGTATTGGATTCTGGATTCCTGGAGAGAATGAACACTCTCCTAGCCAATGGAGAGGTAAGAAGATTTTAAGTCAATACTTTGAGCACCTTTTTGTAATTAAAAGGTACAACAAAACTATCTTTTGAATTAGGTTCCTGGTCTCTTTGAAGGAGATGAATATGCCACCCTCATGACTCAGTGTAAAGAAGGGGCACAGAAAGAAGGTTTAATGTTAGATTCACATGAGGAGCTCTACAAATGGTTCACCAGCCAAGTTATTCGCAATCTCCATGTTGTGTTCACTATGAATCCATCTTCTGAGGGCCTGAAGGACAGGGCAGCAACCTCTCCTGCGCTCTTCAACAGGTAATTGCTGTATATTCCAACATGTATTAGAAGTACTGTTGCAACCGTACTTTTTGGGAAGTCTTCACAAATACTTTGTATTCCAGATGTGTCTTGAACTGGTTTGGAGACTGGTCAACTGAGGCATTGTACCAAGTTGGCAAAGAGTTCACAAGCAAAATGGATCTTGAGAAACCAAATTATATCGTGCCCGATTACATGCCAGTTGTGTATGATAAGCTACCACAGCCACCATCACACAGGGAAGCTATTGTTAATAGCTGTGTGTTCGTTCATCAGACTCTTCATCAGGTATGTCTTTATTACACCACTTAACTTGTATGGTCACAGCATCATGCACCGGTTTCCTAAAAAGTATGAAACCAATGAATAATCTACAACCTTTTCTTCCCTAAAGGCTAATGCTCGTCTGGCAAAACGAGGAGGCAGAACCATGGCAATAACACCACGCCACTACTTAGACTTCATCAACCATTACGCCAACTTGTTCAATGAGAAACGAAGTGAATTGGAGGAACAACAAATGCATTTGAATGTTGGTCTCAGAAAAATCAAGGAAACAGTTGATCAGGTACATATCTTCAAAACTTTGCTCTCTGTAAATCTGAAGTGATTAAACAGATCTCCATGCCTAATATGAATTGTCTTTCCCT